>NC_132878.1:38872553-38965053 GCF_030463535.1 Salminus brasiliensis
TGCAATGTCGAAGAGGAGGAGGTGTGGAAGGAGAAGGTAAGCTCGACACCTCTGAACTCCACGTTTTGACTCTTTGACTTTTGACAGCCAAGTAGCTAGCTAGCTTCCTGAGAGCCGACTGAGCCTAACCGGGACTCTGTAGGCTGCTCAGGTAAACGCTGAAGGTGCTTGAGACAGACTCGAGGGGCACAGGCACGGACTAGCCTTCTCCCAGCCTCGCCGCAATGATGAACACTGGACCGAACATCGTATACGAGTGGCTGAAAACGCTCCAGCTGTGTCAGTATGTCGAGGCTTTCGTGGACAACGGCTACGACGACCTGGAGGTGTGTAAGCAGATAGGCGAGCCGGACTTGGATGCTATCGGCGTGTTTGCGCCGCACCACCGGCGGAGAATCCACGAGGCGGTGAGGCGGCTGAAAGAGGAGGACAGGGAGGCTGCCTCAGGGCTCTACTTCACCCTGGAGCCCATGCCCCCGGCACCAGCCTTAGCCCTGGAGTCCAGGTTACGAGGCTCCAGGTCGTGGACGGAGGAGAGCAGCAGCAGCAGCAGCAGCAGCACCGCCCGAGGAGGGGCACTGAGGAACCGGACCCTGGGGCACCACCGCAAGGAGTTGTTAATCTACCCCAAACTGAAGCTGAAGATCATGATCAGGGACAAGCTGGTCAGGGACGGGATTAACCTCGCCAGACCACCCTACTCAAATAAGGTAACCGGGTTCCAGGGGTGTTCATCTGCAGGTTGTCTTACAAAGCTGAGCCAAAAAACACTAAAGCCCCAGTCAAACTCTAGCCTGTCCAATAGGAGTGGAGTTCATGGACCTGAGTCAGGGTGTAAGTAACCCACCTCACAATCCTGTTATTCAAACTTCTTAAACTGAAGGTCATGCCTGTCCAGTGTGGGACCACATTCCCCATCCATTGTCCTGGTGTAACTTCTGCTCTGACCTTCAGGGTGATCCTTGCTCGATCATTTAAGAATCATCTTTGTGCTAAGATGCTTTTGAGAATCATAGCCCTAATCATTTTAGTGCAGGGTCTCAAAATCCTGTTCCCTTGGACCCACAGCGTTGCTCAACACATCTAATTCCAGATCACCAGATGATTATCAATACCAGGTGTGTTGGGCTCTGAATAGCTGAAATTGTGCAGGGATTTGGGTCACCAGGTCACTTGTTTCAGTGTTTTCCCTCCTCTATCTCAACTACTTCAGCTTGTGAAGGGCTTGATACTTAGTTTATTAGTTGGACTAGGTGTGTCAGATTTGGGCAAACACCAAAATATGTAGGACTGAAGTTCTCCAGGACCAGGCTTGGAACCCACAGCAACAGCAGAGGAGGTTACGTCTGGTAAATACCACTGTGAAATACTCCCTTTGTGCTTAGGTTATCCAGCTACATTAAAAAGAAATCCTGCTTTGTGAACTACTCCACAGGTGTTGGTGCACAAGTCATGCTTCTTGGTTAAATGTGGTATTAGATATCTGTGTCTGAACTAGCATATACCTCTACTCCAGCAGTACTCTAGAAAAATTAGAGAGTGCATCTTGCAGCAGCCGAAAAGTACCCAGGCCAAGTCAGAAGTGTCTAATGTGTGTGAGAGCAGACACAGCTGTATGGTTGTGTACGAGGTGAGAGGATGGAAACCATTATTACTGTCATAGCTGCATTTTGAAAGAGTGAAAGTGATGTAATCAGTCAAATTGCGGGTGTACTTCCTTTAATCTTAGGTGTAGTCTATGTCTGGTCTTTCATGCTGTCGTGTAATACGCACAACAGAATACAGAGCTGAGTTTCCTAACGGAAGGCCCACCTACATTGCACAGCTTCATGATTTCCCTGCACCTGAGTCATACAGCTAATTATCAAGTGCTTCATGAGCTGAATCAGGAAAACTGTAGGTGGGACTCACAAGATTGGAGCTGAGAAATGCTGCAATTGAGAGCTCCTGTACAGACAGAACTCTCAGTAGTAGCTGACACTCAGATATTTTGGGTGGATTTCATTCTTGTTGGTTCTTTCTGAATCAGTCTTTTATTGAAAAGGTTTCCAAACACGAGGTCTGTTCTGATGCCCTGACTACTGACAAGAACATATTATATGTCCAAAACAGCCTAGAGTGAATGATACTGTCTGGCCTGCATCAGTTCAGGAAGTGCTCTGGAAGTGCTCTGACTCTCATCTTTTCCAAAAGCTGATTCATGCTCAAATCGACTCAGTTACACTGAGGTTGATCACTTATTTTTGAGATAAATGGAGAAAAGACGAGCTGAGGATGTGGTGGGTGAAGGGTTTGGCATCTAATACACATTAGCTATCTGCACAAATTGCAAATGTTTTGGTTTCTTGATTAAAAACATTGTTTTGACATGATTCCTTCTCCAGTTTCATTATGTAACTTGTGTACATTTGGCATTCCTGACTTTCCCATAACCCACTGATAAGGGAAAAAAATCCGTCCACCAGGACCAACACGCGGGTAATCATGTTTCTCTACCAAAGAGCACTTTCCACTTATAAACGCTGAAGCCATTTCAGACACCTGGACAGGTTGCACCATTGGCTCTGAAAAGTGGCAGCATTCCTTAAAACTCCCCTTAAAAACGTTGTGTTAAAGGAGGCAAATGATTGATTAATGCTCAATATGTGTAAATGCATTGTTTCCCAACAGGCATCGACAGACAATTTATTGAGAAATACAGATACATTAACATATTTCCACATGTTCCTACATCAACAAGTATTCTTTGCTGTGCATCTATAGTTGCATTAGAAGAAATAAGAGGGATTGTGATTTTCTCCCAGTTACTGCTTTCATCTGACATTTAGCAGTCTATTCATCAAGTATGCGTGATGTAGAGGTGGATTCTGTTCTACTGAGACTCACTTATTGCCATAGACTAGATCGTGCCCTAAGCGTGCTTGTTACAGAATGCTATGTTTTTGCCCTTTGTTGCCTTTTGCTCAGTATTTTCTGCTAAGAACTATTTTTTCATTTAGCATTTAAAATCGCACTGTGCATTTCTGAAGCCTCTGATGTATTGTACTTCCATAGCTGTGTTTCAAAGCAGATGATACAGCCATGGTAGGCTGCAATTCATGGCCGTTAAATTACTAAAGACTGATTCTGTTTGTAGCATCCCTTGAATGTGACCAAGAAATGCGTCTTTTGTTTCAGAGACCTTGAAGGACTTAACTGGTGTATCCTTTTAGTCCTTGTACCCACAATCCAGAAAATGTGCGGTACGAAACCATTCGAAATCTGGTGGAAAGAACTGCGAGTGGGCAAGAGGATGCAGTTTTCAAAATCAACAATATGTAGTGTAAATTTCAGTATAATATTTTAAAGCCATGGCATGGCGGTACACTCTAGGAATAGCGCCTCAAATGTGTGTGACTGAACAATGAAAAGGAGCCCTAATATAGCAGCGCTGGCGAGTAGGGGTAGTGAGTGAAATGGCAAAAATATTATATCACAGTATTTTTCATGATGTGTATTACAGTTTTTTAATACAGACTAAATTAATTTATAGTGCCAGGTTAAGAAAAAAAACAAGTACAAGATTTTATCAGAAAAGCATATTCTTTATTACAATAGCAAAATTGATCACAATAGGGATTAAACCTCTACTAGCAAGGCCTCTCCTCTCCTCCCCTGAGCTACTTTGAGACATGACTTGAATGCTTTAGGTTAGGTAGGGGAGGGCATAGTAAGTTTGAAGGTGTAGTATGGTGGGAGGGGAGGCATAGTCTGCTTGGTGCGTATGCTGTTGGTGTTTTGGTGTTGAGGTTGTGAGTAAAATCCTGGGACATCCCAGTCCCATGAAGTGAGCCTGGAGAGGAATGGGTCGGGGATGCCATACTGTCATTGTTGAGCCTTTCGAAGTTGTTGTGGGCTTATTTCAGCAAAACACTGATGAAGACAGGTACCTACATGATGACCCCTGTGAAGTGCTTGCGATGTAGTGGCTGATTTGTGTATAGGCGAAGGGAAGGTTATGTGTAACTTAACTGTTAGGAGTAGGATCTTGTGATCCTCCTTGTCCCAGTGGAGGGGTTGCTGATCGGATCAAAAAGGATCACAGCAACCGTAATTGTTAGGTGTAGGATCTTCTCATGTTTGTGTATTGGCTAAAAATGGAATCATTAATATACCAACATAAGAAACATTTCCAAACCCTCCTTAAACTACCGTAGCGTATTGAATTTTTGAGAATTGTTACACCCCTTCTAAATCAGTGAGGCTTTGATGCGGTGCTCTAGGGTGACATTTCCAGAAATATCACCAGTTGAGTCAGTCATTGGTATTCATTCCATTGCATTAGAAAAAGGTCTGAAGTGAGCAGCAGCTTGCCACTGCTCACATTAACGCTACATGGAGAGAGAAGACGCTCTCTCAACATGGGTCTTTACAGCTCTTGCCAGCAGGGTCCTTAAGAGGCAGATTGAATTTGCAGAAATATTTCTGTGATTCAGGTGCAATTCAGTGTCTTCTCTGAGAGCACATGCTGTTTCTGAACTCAGGACTCTTGAGATGTGCCGTAACCAAATCTTTGCTGTAACAGACGAGATAATTAGATAATTGCTGGTGTTTGTCATTTTGAAGTTTATGTGGGACAAGTCCAGCAACTTTAGCGAAATTGCTGCTAACAAATTGCAAGTGAATATGAATGCAGGTGGATTTCTTTTTTTGGACTGAGCTGGGTCAGCTGAGACCTCGCATCACTGACATCTGATCAATCAAGAGGTTGAGGTCATAGCAATGACATCACACCGCTTGCTTGACAGTAAGAATAGAGGGGGAATTGATGTATGATGATTCTCAGTTTGCGTACTTTAATTATTTCTGATTGTTTTGGTTTACGAGCCGGTGAAGGCGCCATGTGGATTATCTAGATGAAACAGTGTAGAGGGAGTAGCCTGGTCTGTGATCAGAGTGCATTGCCTTAAACACAACTCGCCACACCCTTCTATACACACACACTCTCACACACACACACGCAAACATCTCTACCCTTGCTTTGAGTGAGTCAGCAATGTTCTGCAATACATAAGCATTGATTAATTACCTCATGACTGAGTTTTATGCCAACTACACTACACAAGCAAGAAGGTGTGTGTGTATTGCTGAAAAGGTTCTTTAATGATGGAATGGTAGTGGAAAAATTTCTGGCTCTGTATAGAACCATTTGTTATAAGTTATTCTGCCAAAAGAACCCAAAGAACGTAAAGAACCCAAATAACCATTTAACTAGGCAAAAAAAAAAAAAGTTTACTTAAAATACTTTTATACAGTGCAGAACCATTACTTAAGAACCCTCAAAGAACCCCCTTTTTAGAGTGTAATTTGTTTGAAGATAAAGCAGCCTATGAACAATTGTGGCCTAGTTTTCTAAATTAACATTTGTGTTTAAGCAATATTGTCAGCAAAAAAAATGTTTTTTTATAACTAAAATTTGTGAAATCCTTTCTGTGCTATATTTTAACAAGGTACTGTATTTAACCGTCTACAAATGTTCTAAACCAATGCAAATAATCCTTTAACCAGGCAAAGAATCATTTAAGCACCCAGAAAGTAATTTGAGTTGTCATCATTCTTTTTAAAACCATTGCCTTTACAGAGGAACCCTTAAAGAACTTAACGTTTTTTTGTAAGACAAATTAGCCTATGAGCAAATGTGGCCTAGTTTTCTAAATTTGATATGTCATGTGAGTTGCCCTTACGAAAGGATCCCTCAAAAAGGTACAAAACTGAATAGTACTTTCAATCAGTTTTTGCACAGAGGATGACTTCACACTTGGACTGGGCAATATGGTGAAAATATAATCTCATGATTATTACTATGTTTATTTTTTCCTAAAATGTAATGTGTTGCAATTGAAAAAAAACAGGAGTGTAACATATAAAAATAATAACAAATACAGTGAGATTTACCAGGGCCGTACAATTGTGACATAATGTACATTATAATAAAAATATTGTCATGTTGCCTGATCCAAGTCCACTTTCAGTTATGCTCAGGAACTATCTTAAGTTTGTCATATGCTGAAGCAGGATGAAAAGTGCAGGATTACAGTGTATAACATGCTTTGATTTATGGGGTGATAATATAGTGTTAATCATAAAAAATGAGTCACAGTAAGTAGTTCCCGTGTGATACTGATAGCGTGTGTGAAGCAGTCATCATGTTTTAGATATAGGCCAGTTCTCCTCCCAGAAGATACACACACCCATCTTTTGAATTGTCATGTTCATTCAGTGTTTTAATGATATACTGATGGACATTATTTCTGACATAATTTTATAGGATTCACTGTAGCACCGGTTCATGAATAGTTTTGCATACTAGACTGTAATAATTAATGACCTATTTTATGGTGATTTTGAGAGTAGGCGGAATACAGAGCAGAGGATTCCAAGAGTCCAATAAAAGTGCCATCACTTTTCATTTTATAGGCCCAGCTTTTTGTTGGAATAAAATGTAAAATTGGAAGTTAATGCTCTGTTACTTCCATAAATTGCGGCAATTAGGCTGTTGAGTTAGTGGTGATTTGAAAAGTCAAATATGAAGCTTTAAAGTACTGCACAGTCGATTACTGCACTGCAATATCTGTATGTTATGTAACTGCATCTGTAATAGGGATGGCATGATGCCACTTTTCGATGCCAGTACTGATACTGCAACCTTGAGTATCTGATGATTCCGACAGCAATCCAATAGCATCTGTTTTTGTCTCTGAACCCCTGGACCCCTAGGCCAATTTTGCGCTATGTACTGATAATTTTACGTAACTATATTTGCCTAAATATTCCAAAGAGTCTATGAGAGACAGTCACACGTAACGTTATTTTCAGGGGGTTCTAGGCTACTTAAATATGTCTAAATTTGAGATATTAAATATTAACACCATTTAGATAGGAATAGTTTGAGCATGTTTTGGTTATACATTTATTTTATGCAATTGGAGTTTGGAAGTTACACTGATCTTCAGTTATGAAGCCTAGAATACCCACATGTAGGCTTGAACCATACATTCTTACAAAAGCATTTCTTTTAACGTAACTGTTTTTCAATTACCAAGTAGATATAACTTAATTCAAACAGATATTACTTTATTCAGCCTCTGGAAGCATATATAATTTACAGCCACTGTAAAGCATATAAAAATTAAGCTAGATCTGAATTCAAACAGAACATCTTTGGATGTGGTAGTATGGGAGATTCACAGCATGAAGGTTTTTTTTATTAATTTTTATTAATTTATCAGTCTTTTTAGTAACTCTTACAACTAGGTCTTTAGCATGTTACAACTTACTCCATAGATGGGGTCAATTGTAATGTCTACAGTCATTCAACTGAAGTGTGAGAATGGTTGATGCTGGACACCAGGGTTTCCCCTGTAGATATATCTGCATCAGCGCAGAGTTCCCATTACCATTTCAACAAAATTGAGTTTGAATGTGATATCATTTTTGATGATCTTAAGTTCAATTGGAAGCATATTTATACATGAAAAACAATTGGTCTGCTTATGCAAATGCAGAATGTGCTTTTGCCTTTTAAACACATGCTCTGTTGTTCTTTATGGAGAAGGTCTGTTTATTTACAAATGGATGACTGCTCTTATTGTTTATTGCTGAGCCCTAAATAGCCCATAAAGAGTAGCACTCCTCTGAAAGTCTGTGCAGTGCCTGTCCACTCACATGCCTGCCTGTAATGCCACAAGGGCTCTTCAGGGAACAATAAATACCCGCCGTGCTTTTCCCCATTTCACAATGCAGCGCACACACTCTGATTATGGGCAAGGCTATAAAAGCTTGACTGTATCAGAGCAGAGCAGAGCAGAGACAAGTCACATATGTCTTGGCTTAATCCTCTTTGGGGTTATACTGACCATGTACACACATTTTTAGCATTCTGGGTACTTAAATTATATACATTTGGACTGCAGTGTGCTGTTGAACATAATAACATGGCAAATCACTAAAACTGTTCAAATGGCCCTTAAATACACATGCAGTTTTCTTTGCCCTTGTGGTTTATCGTGTAGTCCTTGAAAGATACTTTTCTATGTACTGAAAAAAACAGTGACCAGTGCAAAGAGAACATATAGCACGGCTGTAGATAGTGTAGATATGGCACCAAAAGGCCCCCTCTACACACAGGAGCTCCAAAGAATACTTTTCGAAATTGGCCTATTGCAAAAAAAATGCTGTATAACCATAGGTCTCTTCATAACCTGCTATTCACACACATATCCCCACACCACAATAGTGGCAAGAAAGGGAGGTAGCAGGTAGAGGCGGTGAAGAAACGTGTGGGAGTTTAAATTCAATTTCCAATTTCATTTCATTTTTCCTCAACCTTTTCATTATGTCATTTTCATTCGCTCCCCCAGGCAATCCATGAGCTGTTAGTAGGTCGCCTAAGATCTCTCTCTCTCTGTCTCTCTTTCTCTCTCTCTTTCTCGGTCTCTCTCATTCATTAATTTATTCATTTCTGTTAGGTCTCTGCTCCTTTACAACACCTCCCTTCTACCAGCCACTGTTGAACTGTCACTTCTTATCCACACTGCCCTGTGGCCTTCGAGCTAACTCTGTGGATGATTGAATTCCGAGGTTTCATTTTCACAATGAGTTTCATCCCCAGCACTGTTTTTTTCCCCCAGCCCTGAGAGGCTGTAGATTAGAGTCTACAGCATGACTGGCAGAAAGCAGGCATATGACCCAGCATATGAGAGATTATGGATTACAGCATCTCTGCAGCACTGTGTGTGTTTGTGTGTGTGTGCGTAAATAGGATTGTGAGGCTCTTGATAAGTCTTTTAATGCTGTATGGTTTCTGTCTAATGCCTAGGATGCAAGTTGTTATGTGACAAATCTTTTTTCGTTTGTTTGGCCTGATGTATTCATTCATTTCCATGATGGAATGGGTGATTTACTGAGAGGGGAAACAGGGGGCATGTATTACCAAAATAACAGCATTGTTCAGATGCTTTGGGGAATAATGCTTATATTGTCACAAAACTGAACATTTTAGAAAGACTGTTCTACTAAGCGGCTGGGTCAAAACAAAGCCATAACAGTACTGTCAATTTACAACCATGCAGTACCACATAAAGTTCTACTTTAGAGTGCTACATAGAGTCACATAAAGAATCAAATGTACAACACTTTTCAATATGCAGTTTGCAAACAATTCAGTTCTAAGCCTTAGTATTTAACATTGCACTACACTAATACATACAGGTAAAACCCAGTGCTGAGATACAGTACTTCACAGTTGAATATTAAACCCAGAATTGACCCACAGTAATAAATAGCTCAGTAATAAATAAAACCCAGGTAAATATATGTTAAGGTAAAATCCAATATTATGATAAAATACTACAAAGTCAAAGTTAAACTCAGATACAGCAGTTGAGATACAGAGATGCATGGGTCAAGGTAAATACCCTCTAAAGATGGATATTACTATGATCATGTTTCGCAATTCAGCGCTACATATAGAGCTTATAACAGCTGTGTGAAGTGTTTATGTCCATTTCTGTCAAATGACATCTGGTACACATTACTGACAAACCCTGTGTCTCATATAACCTAGACAACAATGCAGTATATGTGAATGTGCATTAGTAGAATACTTGCTAATCCCATCTTCCATGAGAGACAATATGCTTGAGGATAAAATGCTGTTGTTCCATGCGCACACATAGGACACATAGGTAAGTGTATTGTGGTTTGGGATTATGTCTAAGGCCATTTATTTTAGAAAGAGAAAGTTGAGTTGCATTACTATCTTACACTTTGACAATCTGTCATATTATAAATTTGCCACAGGACATTAAGTCTGAAATAAACTTCTTTACATTATCAAGAAGAAATAATAACAATACCACATGTAGTGACTTATAAACTAATCTCAAATCTGCATCTCATTACAGAACTAGCAGACAGCAAATGCATTTCACTGTTCTCACTGCACAGATTAATACGAGCTGGATTCTTGTTTATAGGTTCATGGGGCGGAACGGAGGAAGGATCCAAACTTCCAGTGTTGTTGAGTTTACCTCCTTCTGCGTGGTATTTGTTGAATCTGGACTAATGCTCCTTTAATGCCATCAAGCTTAATCAGTCCCATTGGAACCAAACCATTACAGCTCTGGTCAACATTCTGAACACATCTAAAACATTTACAGATTATTTCTAACTTTGATTTGATGATTTTGAGTCAGAGTATTTGAATGATTCTATATGTGTATCTACAGCAAACGCTTTAAATTCCACTTTTCAGAGTGTTGATTCTGGATCTTTGAGCAGTACTGCGTGTTATTTTGATCGTTTAATTTTCCAGATTCACAAAGCCCTGTGATTAGATCATGTGCAGCTGTGTGAGGTAATGACTTAATAGGAGGTTACAGAAATAGAAGAGCACAGTGAGTGTTCTTCACCTTACCTACATCCAGCGCTGAGACCTTCCTCTTTGAGAACAAGCCTCCTCTCTCCCCTTGTGGGTCACTGCCAACCTGTTTAGTAATTTCAAAAGAATTCTGTAAATGTTTCCATGGCGACATCTGTATAAACACCTGTAAAAGGGGAGAAAATGGCTTGAAGCATAAATAATTACATGTTTGACTATTTATTGTACACCAGTATGTGCAGAATCCCCTCATTCGGAACGCAGTTGTTCAGTCTGATGACAAGCTCAGTTATAATGGCCCTTACTGGAAGTATGTGTGTATGTGGGATGTACAGATGAGTCCATGTTATGCTTCTGAGATCTTGGGCAATCATGATGATGATGATGATGATGGTCAAACCTCTTCTGTTCAGTCTGCAGAAAGAGGGGAGCAGTTGCCGTGGAAACGATGCAGTATGCTGCAGCTCTATGCTAGTACAAGCATGAGTCTGTAGACTCAGCTTAAAATGAAATCCAGGTGTTCTGAATGGCAAGCATGGCAAACATGGGGAGATCGATTTACAAATTCATTCTCCACCCTGGAGAAGACATCTATATAACATATTGGCCTCTCCTTTTTTCTTTACCTAGGAGATTGTAAGTGTATTTGTGTGTGTGCTTGTGTGTGTGTGTGTGTGTTCGGGGCCTAGCCAACATGACAGACTGACTGCTACAGGACATTGGAGCCTGCCGTCTGCTGAATCATGCCTCTACTGAATCATCAAACAATTGACAGAGAGGCACACACATACTGAACATCCCTTCCCCCTTGCCACACACAAACATAGCCATTGGCACATAGTTTTGTGTGTGTGTTCGTTGCTAGAATTTGGGTCAGTGTATGCCTTTGGCCCTGTTATCTCACTCGACTTTAATTGTCCTGCTAATGTGTCTGTTACTGTAGATTTTCAGTGCTTATTCAACCTGACGACCCTTGTGACCTCGGCTAAAAGCCCGTCTCATCCCACTACAGGCCAGTTCTCAGTTTTTTGTTTTTTTTTTGTTTTTTTTTACAGCCAACTGCATCTGAGCACACAGAACACACACACATGCACACACTTGTGGAGGACCTTCACAGATTGCATTTCCTAACCTTTACTGTCAAACCTTGTCCAAAAGCTCTGAAGTGTTATGAAGTGCTGGAGAGCTTGGTAGTCATATCAACAGCAGCAGATGCAAATGCAGGAGATGTGTAATTGCTCCATGATGGCTGGAAATATAATTAAATCAGAAAGACCAGTGTTGAATATTAATTGACTTAATTGATATCTGGGTATGCATAGCGTGAAGCCGCAATAACGACTGTCCTCTCTCTGCCCTGGCCGTCAGAGCCGGGGCCATCAGTCGTGACCTTGTTCTACATCACAGAGGAAAATCACATTTTAATATGCATGAAGTAGCTAAACAAAATCTGTAATTATAATTAGGGGATGGTAATGAGAGGGGGTATGATGAAAGAAAGTGGTGGGGGGTTGGTAAGAATGGACTGGAGAGCTTTTTTATTGTGTCATAGTGTGGAAACGGACACAGTAGTAAAACAACATGAGGGTCGTTTATGTATCCGATATGTAAATGACCCTGTGTAACTATCCAAACTCCCTTCTGCTCCAGTGACAGCAGTAGTCCATATCATAGGCTAAGGGAACAAGATCATGGCTTGGTTTTAGGTTAGAGTCGTACAAAGTCTAGAACTGACTATATCTGTATCTATGTTGATGATTATGAATATGTAATCAATATCAATCATTTATCGATTTTGGATGTATGTCCATCTGTGTCCCTCCAGCTTCACTAGTCTTGTGCATTCTTCGTCAACCCAACAGGATGCTTCTAAAAAGAGAGTAGAATGTGTTTACCTGTTTAATAACATACTGGGTTAGTTAAAGAGGACACAGAGGAAGATTATTAATGATGGGAAATTGGAGGATTGATGATGGGCTTGATGGTAAAAAAGGATATCCTGTTATTCAGAGATAATTTGATCAGTAGAAATGGGAAGACACTTAAAAACATGTAAAAGTAGAATAAATGGCCTGGTAACCATCAATCAGTGTGGATGCATCTTGGCTTAAGCCCTATTAAGATTGGATTAGTATATTGGAGGGATGTCTTTTTACACATGTCTACGGTGAAAAATTCTGGACAGCACTAAAATTAAGGGGACATGGGATATGTGCCTACCTTCTATTAGATTATCATGATGATGATGATGATGATGATGTTTTAATTTATGTTTACCAGTCACCTTGTCCTACCATATTACTTTGCTTTCAATATCTACTAACCCTGAGCTTGCACATTGCCTCAACTTCCACACGTTTTAAACTTTCCCTTTACAAGAAATAGAAAAACATCTTCAGTATATAGAAGATGAGGTTCTGATATGGCAGCAATGACATACCCATACCTTTTTAATCAAACCTGTGGCAAACAATTTCCTATGCAGGAAAAAAGCCTGGGTTCAGCAAATCATATAGTCAAACTTTAGATATGACGGAGAACAGAATGAAAAGGTCAGCGCTCCTGACATTAGCAGCTCCTATATCAGATGCTGATATTGCCCCTCCACTACTGGCTTTGTGTTATATGGGTTTGTGCTCAACTATAGTTCATGGCTTTGACAGCACAGATGGAGTGATAGCCAATAAGTAGGATATATTGGACAAGATGAAATTGCTGGTGGGTCATGACACTAAAATAATCCAGAGCAAAACAGATTTTGTTTGTTCTAGCATATTGAGAGGCCTCCTGTTCCTCTAGTTTGGGGGTATACCATGACAAGTATTCATACCAAATGATGAATAGCATGACTCGTGTATCAGATCTGAAATCTTGCCTATTCCAAGGCTTTATGAAGATGTTGAGTATATATTAGTCTGTGTTTGGGTTGTGACTTACAAAGTGCAACATAGAACCTGTCTTTTTTTTTTTTGAGAACTAGAGTGGTAGTTGTTTTGCTGTTGATAAAGACAATATAGAAGATATTTATTTGGGTTTGAGATTAGCTAGTTGGTTCAGCTATTTTTCCCTAATATCTACATCTAGAAGTGTCAAATGACTTAGAACATGACATCTTTGGTGATAGACCACTCAGTTCTATAGGTAATAGAAATAGTGTAGCATGATTATTTGTTAATGTCCCATGTTGGAATTTTAGCCAATATTACAACCGATAACTTGCCACCTTTGTGCTTGTCTATATGCACTGAGGTGACACTCTGCGGTGTGGAAGTTTTTCACTGGAACAGCAACATTGCAGTTTGCAACAACAGTTCAGCTGAGGTACAGCAAGGGGGGAGCTCAAATTTGCTAAAGACAGTCCCAAAGCTAAAACCACCACACACAAAATCATGCAGCTTATGGCTCTTGCTGACCAACCCTTTTTCTGTGGTGGAGGACCAGGGATTCAGTCAACTGATTGAGCATTTTGAACCCTGTTACACTCTCCCAAGTCATCTGTATTTTTCAGAGGTTGCCCTGCCGCCTCTGTGTGATGTAGTTGCTGCACACATACATGACCTGATAAAGGCTAATGTCCGTGACAGAATGTTAGTCCAATGAATAGGCTAAGCCTAACCGTTCAGTGGTTGGATGAAGATTTTAAAATGAAAAGGGCAATGTTGCACCCACAACAATCTCGCAGCAGCAATCCCCGCTGCTTTTGAACAAATGCTTGCCCAATGGAAAATGACTTGCAACAGCACTGGATCCCAGATATAAGGATTGCTGTCCTGATTTGGAAACAAAAGGAATAGAAATATTGCGAGAAGAGGTGGGATGTATGGCCGATCGCCATGGCGTTGATGATGCCACTGGTAACAGCAACTCTGCTGCTAGTGACACAGCACCACGAGGCAAAAGATCCAGGACAGATGATAATTCCCTGCTGGATGTACAATGAAATAATTAACAGTTCATTCGCAACAGTGCAGGTATGCCCACTTCATTAACTTAAGATTATTAAAGTCAAAGCTTACACAAATGAAACCGAATCCATCTCCCTATAACAGTAAACCAACACATAAAACTGCAATCTAGCCTTAATAGACTGACTGTATCACCAGATAACAAGCCTTAGGTTGAGCATGCCTGTTCAATGGCCATAAAATGTATCTAGCAACACTAGTCTCTTGTGCTTTTCTTAGATTCAAAGTTATCTTGCTGAGTCTGTCATACCCAGGAACGAAAGCCTATTTTGATACTGGAGAAACAACAAATGTTGTTACCCTGCTCTGCCCCAAGCAGCACGAAAATATCTATCAGCCCCTCAAACAAGTGTGGACAGTGAACGTTAGAAAGAGTAGTAAATAAAATGACATGAAACTATTTTTCTTTTGTGCTTACAGTAGTAATTTCACAGGTATGTAAATTATTTACTGGCCAATTTTAAGAGTTTTTAACTGCATTTCATTTATGGATTATAGTCTGAAATTGATTTAAATACAAAAAGGTATTGTTATTAACATCAGTATCGGCCGCAACAAGATGCTAATTATTGGTTATCGTATGTTGGTGCATCCCTAGTCAGTACACATGATGTCAAATGTCAAATCAAAGAATCAAAGCTTTACACTGGCAATGAAGATGTGTGGCTGTGTAGCTGGGGCGGGAATCCAACAGGGCTTCAATCAGTCCAGTACAATTTCTCTTTAATTAAACGGCTGTTGAAGGCTTTTATGGAGCGTGTTTATGAGGATCCATAAGCAGCAGAGGAGGGAACATTTGACAGAGCAATAGCTGGACTTAAATGACTTCAGTCATGAATGAAAATGATCCGAGCTATATTACCTTCTGAAATTCGTCTGCTTTGTGTTAGGCTGGACTCTAATGACCTTTTGAATGCTGGCTGTTTCTGAGCGCAAGGGCCATCATTAACTGCAAAGTGCAGGTCTTTTGGCCGGAAGATCAAACACTTGGCTTCTGAGCAGCATGCAGTTGTGTGCCTTTTATGATAAATTTGATATGACAAGCAATCAATTACACTAATAAGAGACATGAAACCGTCTTGCCCAGGGGCCAGACCGAACCCTCTCAGTGGGGTAAGGTCAAAACTGTTGCATGAAACAACTTGTCTGCCTTATTGCACAAGAATGTGCTGGAGTTCCTTAGAGAAGCCTAAACTGCCATTCATGCGTGCTAAGTCTCTTTAGGGAAATGTGGATGCTGTATCCAAACCTAGAGCAGAATTTAGCCTACCGCTAATAGGATAGGACAAACATGCTAATAGATGCTGTTAGGCCATCTTATTAGCCTACCTTCAGCTGTGGATCCTCTTTACCGCGTTTCTGCCAGGACGTATAATTGAGTTGCAAGCAGAGAAAGCCAGACGCTTTGGGATGTGGTTGATGTGTAAATGGATTAGCATAGTTAACCCATCAAAGATGATGGAGGTCAATTTGTACTGAGAGTATAGATACACACACACACACACACAAACCCTGCACAACTAGCATCTCCTGGTATTTATTGCCTAATTATGACTGACAGGAAAGAGCTGCAACACAGCTGTCTGTGTTTTGCAGCCTCAGTAAATATGCACACACTTTCATACACATAGTGTATGCACAGTGTGTTATTGGCAGTACTGGCCATTGCATAATGTATTTCAGCGAAGTTTTTACACTGATCAACCATAACATTAAAACCATCTGCCTTTATGTAGGTCCCCCTCACGCCGCCAAAACAGCTCTGACATGTCGAGGCATGAACTGCCATTGTTACCAGTTAATCAATGTTCTTTTCATCAGCTGTCAGCTGATTTTAATGTTTTAATGTTATGGCTAAAATATGAATTATATATGGATTTCATATATAAAAAGTCCCGTAACACATTTAATAAAATGTGGATTTCTGTCCCTGTCATATGAACTGTTATTCAATGTTGATATGAATGGTGTCTGCCGCTGTCATAGTAGAGTTTACATTAATGGACCATCATCCCCTCATCTTTGTTATTAGGAGTGAGGCGCTTTTACTCATCATTGAGGAAGGGAGGGAGGGTTGTTTGTCTTCATGATTTATATAACCATGCTGTTTAAGATTCCCAATTTCCGTCCATTGAGTACAGACTGGGAGGAGAGTCTGTAGTACTCAATGAACTCATGTCGGGCCATTAGGAAGATTTTCCAACCTTCGTCTGAGTGTGAAGTGCATCTGTCTGTGTGTCTGTGTCCACACTGATAATATAGAAATTCTGTTACAGTCATTTTTACAGAATCTCTTCATATTTACAGGAATTGGTCAGTCACCTAAAAAAAAAAACTTTAGGAGAAACGTCCTCTGACACTGGAAACCTGAAGTATGTGCGGGTCAAGCTGGATTAAATCAGTATCAGGAAATCCTAAGAGAAAAAGTCTTGGGTGTCAGATACCAAAAATACCACATAGTCCACCAAAGCATGGTTTCAGAGAAAGGCCTGGAAGATAGAAAATCTTTGGTGATATTTGAAGAAGGTGGTTGCAGCAGCAAACACAATAAGATTATTATTATTAGAGCACTGGAGGTCACTGCTCATGAGGAACGGGATATGATTCCTCAGGAACACTACCAGAAGTTTGTGTGGCTATGCATCATGTTTGCTGCAGGTCATAACAGTAAAAGGGTTCTACTAAGTCATATGTAATGAAGGGGCTGAATAATAGTGACATTGCAGTGGTAAAAGTATCAGTGTGTGTTGAATGTGGATAAAGCACTTGTTCTATTAGTTAAGATGTTTAAATTGGTCTTGTTTGATTGGTTTATTGCAATCAGCTGATGGTTTGTACATTTTGCTAATAAATTTGCAGTGGAGGTCACATTTTGATTGCTTCATTTCAAGTGCTCTGGGATGCAAAAAAGTACAATAAAGTACATTCTGCTATCATAAATATCACAACTGATTAAATGGTACCACAACATAGAAAGTTAAGCTTCAGTGAAATAATTGTCACTATTGTTGTTGTGTTTTGTTTATTTTACGAAGAAGTAAGCGAGATAGTTCATTTAAAAAAAAAGATTTTTTAGGTCAAGACAGTTACAGAGCCCCCCCCCCCCCTTAAAAAAAGAAAAAAGAGAACAGGAGGCAACATGATTGTGGAAAGACCTGACAGCTTCACAGAGCTAGCGGCTGGGTTTCTCATGAAGAATGTCTATGTGTGTGCTCATGTGTCTTTATGCGGTATATTTAAACTTGTTTACTCATAAATCTTTTAACTTTATGGGCATGTGAATTGGAGTTAACATTTGCATGTAGATTAGTTGCAAATTAGTAAATTGCAAAATGAAGGTCTAAAGATTTCTCCAGAAGTTTTATGTTAATGAAGCAACTTAGCTATAGGTTTGTGCATTGCGCTATGTTAAACCCACAGTTGCGCTTGGTTTCATTTACACAGTTTCAGCGTCTCAGGAGAATTAAGTATCAAATATGTTGGCTGCATTCCAGTGCTGGACGATAAATCTTAATAGTGCACTGTAGCTGGTTTCACACGACAGCACGTTTGCACATGAACCCTCTGAAGCCTGGGAAGTCTGTGTGTTTGATGGAATACACTCAGAATATTCATAGGTGTCTGTACAGTCGCTTCATGTTGACAGTCTAATCTATAAAGGCTTAGACTAGTCCATCATGTGATAAAGTAGCCTTTACTGTACTGCATGGATAGAATAGCACAGCTCATATTTTCAGCACTATTCTAGACCTGAGATGTTCCTAGGAGCACTCGACACCACCATCACACCAGGCTCACACCCTCATCTAGTGTCTACAGTCAGAAAGTTGTCATAAAGTTGCCTTTATGAGCACACTGCACATATGTAGAAAAAAGGAGATATAATTAATGTTCCAATAATCAGTAAAGGACACATATTTTTATTACATTTATGTCCACACTGCTTTTAACATTCAAAGTTTATCACCCCATGAAAGGTCATATTTAATTGAATGTCTATTGAAATGCATTTGTTTGTCTTTAATGATGACATACATATCCTTGAACCATGTCCCTTGTACACTGTTTCTCAAAGTGTTTGGTGTAAGGCTGGAATAAGGCATGTCAATTGTCGTAGAGCACAGTCCTAAAAACATTAGCAAAATTCAATGAATCATGATTACATGTGGAGCTCTCAATTAGGCTTAATAATTACCTTACCTGACCTGATGTTCTGCAAAAGCAGGAATTCATATTGTCATCTTACTTGACTAAGAAAATGAGTTTTATTTTATGTGACCTTTTACATTTACATTTAAAGATGTCTCTAGCTTTTTAATCATGCACCGAAAAATGTTATGTAAAAATATTTACAGTGTTATTTGCATATACATTGCCTGTGTGAACTTCTTAGAAGAACGCTGTTGTTTCCTAGACACTAGGTCATGCTGTATAAATATGTAAATCTCTGATGTGCTTACTGGCTGCTGTTTGTGTTCCCATGGCTGTGTTTTTCGGGAGGATTTGGTTCAAAGAGTTAAACTAATCAATCTGACAAGCCCAGCAAGTGATGCCTTTAAGAGCTTTACCTCATTGTGTTCATTTTTAACAGAAAAAAAGGAAGTTGCTGTCAAAAGCAAGCCAGTGGAATGCTTGGGATAGTAGGACGATGTGAGAAATACTCTTAAATCAGAGAAATAATGGTTACGTATTGTTGTTAGCATGAGTAATGGCTAACACTTTCTCGCCTAATTGCTTTTAAACACTATATACTAACATGAAACCTGCAGTCATTAGTCTATATCATAAGTTGAATGTGCGTTTGTAGGGTAGTGTACAAACCAAACCAAACCTTCCACCTGCTGTCCCCCTGTCAGCTCCTCTCATAGTTTAAGTCCCATAGCTGAAATGCTCTGGAGGGTGTCATATATATGCTGACTGTGTGTGTGTGTGTGTGTGTGTGTGTGGAAACTATAGGCTTCATTTTCTCACACACAAATAAAAAATCTATATAAAATATACTCTACCCCCTGTATACATACAATGGCATGTCACAGTGTTTAGTGGGGTTGAGGTCAGGCCTTTGTGCTTTACACCACTCGAACCAGTGCTTGGTATAGCACATAGTGATCTCAGGCTTATGTGCAGCTGCTGGGTTATTGAAACCTATTTCTCGTGTACAAGAAGTTGAGACGATGTCTTATGCTGTACCCAAAAACACAAACTGTAAGGGACCAGTTTTAGCTTAAAAAAGGTTATGCGACGTTGCTCCTGGACAGGTCTGTAAACGCTGTAAATCAGTATAGTGTGATGGTGTTAGCAATTAACTCTGATGTGTGGTGTTGCTCACACCAAATTCTGTGTATAGGTTTATCATTTCATGAATTTGGTACTGGGCAACACCACACATCAGAGTTTATTGCTAACACCATCATTGTTCTGGCTAACGCTCTTGTGCAGATCTCCACATCGAGGGGACTTTCTCCACTACCACGTCAACCCTCCCCTGCTCTTAGCATAACCAGCAAGCAAGTTAAAAGGCGTGATTGTAAATAATATTGTAATTGTAAATATTGGCAGCTCTACTCTGGGGTACTTGGGTAGCATGGGTATACGTCTATACATCTCACTGAAAAACAGATTTCAAAGGCATACTTTATGTTCATGGCTGAAAATCGAAGGTGGGTCTGATAGTGGAAAAAAATGCTTCCAGTGCTGTTGTGTTCGCCTACTTAACTGCTAGATGTCCTGTTTCTCGAACCTTGACTAATGCTAATTTATTTTTGCAGTCCTTAAACTACACTGCAATTTAGATGACAGGTTAAAACAGTCCCCATTTTTCCCCCAAACTCCAAACAAGTCTCATTTTGTAGTGGTTCCCATTCTTCTTGACATCTTGTGTGTTGGGGTCACACATCGCCCACACTGCCTTTGTGGTACTGTGTGAGACCTACCCAGGCGACAGTCTCTCAAGCATTTTGCCAATCATTGTCAAGGCAAGTGCTAAGGACGAGCTGCAGTACATAGACTGTCCTCTGATGCCCATAATAGTTTTCTAACTGATGCATTACTGCACCCATTATTACACATGTAGCATGAGAAGAGGTGCTCGAAATGTTTTCGTTCATGAGGAGAAAAGCTAGGATGCTAATGTGCTGGCTTGAATGGTTAGACGGTGATTGCATGCGTCTGCCTTAGCTGTGGTTAAAAAACTTTCAGATGTGGCCGCACTGCACCGTCTGACACATAAATACAGCAGTTGGCAGCTGTCTCCGCACACTGGAATGAAACACACACGCACGCAGACACACACTTTGAGGCACAGGCAGTGTCATGTTAAATTTTTTGTGCTGCGCATGCATTTAATTTAGTTGTTCTGTTGGGTGAGTAGTGTGGGAAAATCCTTGGAATTTACCTTTCCTCAGCATAGATTCCCAGTGTGTCCAGGAAAAGGGAGCTTCTGTAGTTATACTAATGAACTGCAGTCTCCAAAACTGAGAAGTCTGCTGTGCAGAATCAGAATCAGCGCATTTGCTAAAGCCCCAGGCAACCTAAACCCATGTTTTCTTTCTAATTAGGTTAATCTTGCCTTTATGAGCACACTGCATGTATGTAGAAAAAAGGAGCCATAATTAATGTTCCAATAATCAGTAAAGGACACATATTTCATTAAATTTATGTCTGCTTTTAGCATTCACAGTTTATCACCCCATGAAAGATTTAGGAAAGTTAATCCATCTTTTATTGAATGTCTATTGAAATGCATTTGTTTAATGATTACATTACATATCCTTAAACCATGTCCCATGTACACTGTTTCACAAAGTGTTTGGTGTAAGGCTGGCATAAGGCATGTGAATCAAGCATGCAAATTAAATTATTAGGACCACACCTAGAAAGTTCTTAAAAAGACCTGCATCTGCCATTTTTAAGCACTTTGTGTATTATGCAAGCATTTAAATATACACTACATTGACACAGGTATTGGGAAACCTGCTAATTCCTCGTTTCTATTGAAATCAAGGGCATTAAAACAAAAAAAGAGTTTATCCTGCTTTTGTTGGAGTCTCTACTGTCCAGGAAAAGCTTTCTACTAGATTGTGGAGCACTCCTGTGAGGACTTGATTGCATACAGCAAAAAGAGAGTTAGCGAGGTCAGGATGTTTGATGATCACCACCCCACCACATCCCCAACTCAAAACCCAGAAGTATCAGATGGAGCACCATCATTCCAGAGAACACAGTTCCACTGCTCCACAGCTCAATGCTAGGAGGCTTTATACCCCTCTATCCCATGCCTGGCATTAGGCATGGTGTCAATACATCCCTGTGGAGATGTATTGCCAATAGAATAGGACTCTCTGGAGCAAATGCATGCACACAAACACACACACAATGTGTCTAGTCCCTGTACAGTATTGCCAATGGGTCCAAATCTATCTTTGCCAATTCCATTGTCATAAAGAACAGTACAGACATATCAGCCAGGACAGTTTATATCTCAGTTTGAATCACATTCATCTTCTTTCACCATAAATGTGAACATTTAATAGCAGCTTGGTGAAATTCAGCTAGACTATTATTTGTTCACACAGACAAAATCAATGTCGTAATGTCAGTTCTGTGTCGTTACAAGATGGTAATGCATTAGTGAGACATTATTGAAAAAAAATTCTAGTCTATCAAATGCAGACCACCCAACTAAGCAAACGTAGAGGAAATCAATAGCAGTAAGGTATATCTTTAGCCTGCCTGACAGTCATGTGATTTCTTTCTTTCACATACACACACACACACGCGCACACTTTTTGACACATTGCATTAGGCTAAAGAGTTGTGGCAGTGACTATCCCTGTGAAAACATTAGTCTGACCCCTGTGGCGTTGTAATGTCACACCAGCATGACCTCTAGAATAGAGATTTTATAACTGCTGAAATCCCATAAGTGACTCTTCCGCATCAGTAGGCATGCTAGTGCCCCGGGTGCTCCGGGAAGTTAGCTGGGTTCTAAGGCAGGCATGTGTCCATGTCCTTGCTGTATAATGTGCTACAGTAATAAAACCCACCACAGCACAATTGATTTTGGAAAACCTCACCTGGACTGGTCTTTATTTTCCTTTTACTAATATAAGATATTTTTGGCTTGATGTCTTCAGACCCCAAAACCTTTTATGGAATGTTTTTCTGGTTTGCAATCTTGTAAGGTTTTCATACTCATATAAGTAAGCAAACACATCAGTCTTTGCTGGTTAATATTTAGGCTAGAGTGAGGCTCACAAAGTAACAGGAGAAACTACAGATGCTAGAGATAACACTGAGGAAAAAAAGAAAAAAAAATCCTTTTGACAATTTCACATAGAACCACGGGTTCTGATGAGTTCCAGACAGACAGCCTTTCGTTTCCCCCCCTGTTTTATTATCAGTGGCGTATCCTCTACGGCTGAGGGCATAGCTTTGTGGGTTTGTATAAACGACTGTATTGAGCGTCTCTTTGTTAGTGAAGAGCTTATCTCAGCAGGAAGCCTTGTTAGCTATGTCGCTGATGTTAGCAGCAGCTCAATCCTGCGTGTGTTTGTGTGTATTTGTACATGTATGTACAGTGTTTGTGTGTTTTGTGTGTAGGTGTGTGTTTGCTTTAGTGTGAGACAGTGTGCATTTTGTTCTTGTGTGTGTGTGTGTGTGGAAACCTGGACATAGTCAGCAGCAAGCGCCTGGGCGTTATTTTTTTATTTATTTATTTTTTTTACAAAAGCTCCCCTCAAAGCCTCTTTTTGTGGGCTGCCTTTTGGACACAGGAAGTGAAACACATTGTCCTGCCCAATCCTATTCTCTCAGGTGGAATTTAGATCTTGTTGCCAGAATCCACAGCTTACTGGCCGAACACTACAGTGCTGAAAAAGCTGGGATGGGTGATTTTGTGTTTACAATGATCTTACCTAATTGGATTGCTGTAGAAGTAGATATAAAGGAATAGTGTGGTGAGAAGTCTAAAGGACATGAGTTATCACTTCCGCCAGATGCTGTCGATCAGCCAAGACCTCTGAAGCTGGCTTCTCTACTTTACAAAAGGAGATGATAAGCCTAACACAGCCTAGAATGGATAGACCTTGATTAGATATCCCACAATTCAGCTCTTATCGTTATAGATCTGAAAGTGTTTTGAGGGGACAGAGGGATGCTTTTGGGTTTGCATTTTATTCTAAACTAAAGAAGCTTTTCACATTTAACTATCATGTATTCCGCAGCACAGGTAGATGATTTACTATTTCAAGTTCTAAATATATATTTGAAAGAATAAATGTAGAGTAAATGTACGCATTTAAAGTATACTTTTAGAACATGTGGTTGAACTAGCCGTGTCTAGAGAGGAAATTTGTCTTTACAGGATCATTCAAAATAGTTGACAATATCCAGAAATAGGACTAGGTGTCTGATTATGTGGTGCTATAGGGACAGCTAGTATATATTTAATGATTTGACTGTGTGTTGTCCTTTATAGTTTGGACTTGCTGTGGTTTTAGAGATTCAGTTTGAAGTACATTGTGTCCAATTAATCGCTTAATTCTGGAGAAAATGCAACTTAATTGTTACATAATATTCTCTATTTACCGCAAGCAATATTGAACAAATAACAACCCCCCTGTAATAAAAGCAAACTGAGTTCTTCATTGAAGCTGAGGTTTCTTTTGTGTGGAGGTTGCTCAGAGAGCTTGGCTGTCATATGGGTTATTGAAATAATCCACTAATGGAGACGCTGAAGATGACTCATAACCTCCCTCTTACCCAGCATGTAGTTTTATCCTCAGCCAGCCAATTCACAGAGCGCATGAAGCATCTCTCAACTATGCTGTTGACAGAGATACAATTATTGCGTGATTCATATGTAGAACTGTGAACTGACTTTGTCAGGTTATGTGCAGGGCCCAAAACCTGCAGGGCTTCATGAGTTTACCCTGCATGCTGCAGTCACCTAGCTGTGGGGGTCAAGGGTAGGTTCATTGGGATGTCGTTCATCGTTCCTTGGTTTTGTGCGCGACATTAGTTGTGTGTGTGAGCTCTGTGGTCAGCACTCTGGAGCACTTAACAGCCAGTAATCTCTTTCTGTTTAATGACCCTGCACAAGACATGGCACTCAAAGCCTGCCTCCTCTGCACTCAGTGCAAGAACAGAAGTGCAGGGCTGACACGAAAAGCTGAATGAATGTGAGATTGTACTTATTCCTCCACAGCAAAGATTTTTAGGGCCTATTCTGATCCTAATTTCTTTACAACCAATTTCACCAATTTGTTGTAGATTTTTTTTTTACCCAAAGCTCACAATCTGTGGGCTAAATAAACAAACATATTGTGCTACATTTGCAGTACTATCTGTATTCTAAGTCAATATATTACAGCCTAAAAAACTAGTGAAAATGTCCACATTGATTGTTTATCATGTTGTAAAATGACTTATTGCTAAGTTCAGGGAAAATGCAACCCGTAGTGACGAAGAAAAAACTTCAGGTGAGTCCTCTTGGAGTCGACTCAACTAGAGTCATCAAACTCAACTGTAACCAAGGAAAAAGTACAAAAAATGTAGAGTGTAATTTGTCTACCCCTAGACCTAACATTAACCAAACCTTAACCTACACCTTATTCTATACCTAAACCTAACCTTTAGCCCTTATTCTAGACCTAACCCTCACCATAGTGAAATTATAAGCTCTAAAAAGTTCATAAACAGTAAGATTTTCTCCAACATGATTTCCCAGCGCTGTTTCAAGTACAGGTTGTGTGTGTGTGTGTGTGTTTTTTTTGTGGATCAATCGACCCATATGGACATTTCTATGTGAGATCATGTTGTAACAATAATAAGCTCTTATTATTGCTCTTTTGCATTTTAAATTCATAAACGAAATTATATTTTTCTATTTATAAATAGAAAGACAAAGAGCTACACCAAAAGTAAGAGGCGCCTGCAACACAAATCTACTGAAGATTGCTGTATGCATTACTTTGACGGCAATTCACATAGACGTGGTTGACTGTCTTTATGTGAATCAGAGGAAGCACATGCTAGTTTTTAGCGTGTGGACGCTGCTCACTAAAAGCTATTCCAGCACTGTTCAGGTTCTTAAGAGTGACATGCAGCATTTTTGCTATTAATCTGCTACATTATACCCAGAATGAGATCACAAAAAGCTGTAGTACATTACACGTCTTTAAGGCTGCTGCACACATATTCAACATTCTTAACATGACGTTCCACCAGACATGCTATGTAACAGACGCATAAACACAAGAGAAAAAAAATGGAAAAAAATGCCTCAAAATGACTTGCTCCTGTGAAGTTACCATTTTGGAGATACAAGATTTTGCCCTTTTGTTGATGTTGCCAGACCTTTTGGAAGGTCTTGGGATTGCTTTTGTTCTATTCAGACACTAGTTTAGCATTGAATCTAACTGTATTAGGATTCTTCTCCCCGGGTTTTGTTTTCCCAAGTTCCAAAAACTGTACAAACACACACACGCACCTGGTCTACCAAGGTTTCCAGGTGCGCCGAAGGCAACTACTATGTCATTGTCACGTAGCAGTTTAGCAGAGTCGGCTCTGATGTCTTAAGAGTGCCACGAGACCACAGCTTCATTATGTTTCAAAATAAATCAGTGGCGCGCACACACCAGACACACCAGACACCACACTCCATAAATCACCTCCACTCATCCACCACACACAGATAGAGAAGGAATAGTCTATTTCTCTTTCTGTCTCACATTCTCATTCCTCCTTCCTTTGTACTTGACCTTCTCTTATCAGAAGAATGTGCTTCTGCATGTTTTTTCTCTAGCTACAGTCATATGAATAGCTTTGGTTTAGACAACAATGATGAACTATTAATGATAGAGTTTTCTGTTGTTTTCCTGGCCCAGCCCTCATTCCTCTCATATCTGAGCTTGTAGAGCACCGTACCTTGCGTGTGACGATGTTATAAAAAACTTGGAGGTCACGTTACCCAAACACAACCACTCCTGTGTGAAATGACCAGGAACGACCCGGAGACGCGTGCACTGATAAGCCCTGATGCTCTATTTAAACTGGCTGGTGAAGCCATAAAAGAGGTACAAGTTGGGGTCAGTCGAGGTTAAGTGACTGACGAACTGAAAGCAATGCTGGAACTGGGATACTTCTTTTTTTTTACTGCCAGTTGAACGTTTAAGTGCCTCTTTTGTAAAATAGCCTGAACTGAAATCAGCAAGTAGGAAAGAAAGGGCCACATCACAACATTTACGACATGTTTTGGCGTGCTGACTGCAGGGCTGGTTTTAAGTCCAGCTTTCACAAGCTTTTTGGATGGGTTTTGTTGTGCAGTCTCGACAGCGTCAGCCCGGCTGGTGGGGGGTTCTTGTTTGTTCGCAGACAGACGGGAAGAAGTGTCAGCTGAATTTGAATAAAGTGCTGATTAATGAAGGAGTTAGAATTCCTTCCAGTGAGCCGAGTCCTGATTGGGAGCGCACTGCGCTGGCATTTTGTTTGTTTTCTCTCTCATTGGAGTGTGATTGCTCTCACGCTTTTGTCTCTCATTTTTTCCCCTTTTTGCTCTTTCTCAGTGCCTTTACTCTCCATCTCGGTCTCTCTCGTTCTCTCTCTCACTTTGTTTCTCTCTCTCTCTCTCAAATTATTCCCACTTTGCTCTTTCTCTTTCACTCTCTCTCTCTCTCAGTTTTTCTTACATGCACCATCTTGCACTCCCTCTCTCTTTCTCTGTTTCTCTCACACACATTCTCTCCTACTCCCTCTCTCTCTCTCTCTCTCTCTCTCTCCCAAATTCACTCTACATTTTTTTCTCTCCTCGTCTCAGCAAGTTGAATTATATGTTCTCAAACCATGCAATTCATTTTTTGTGTGTGCAAGTGTGTGTGTGTGTGTGTGTATGTGTCTCAGGTGAATGAATTCTGGACAGGAACGGCACTCCTTCACACTTCCGCAGCCATAATCCCTCCCGAATGACCTTTCAGAAGGAATAGGGTTAGAGGTCATAGCGGTGAGATGAGGCCCGTCAGCTGTGCCGAAGCTGAAGCTGTAATAATTCTGAAGGTCACCCTGCACCCTCTCATCTCATCAGGCTTTTCCCCCGACACCACTGATTGCAGACAGTCATTTTCATGCATCTTTCATATGAAGTGGGTCAGTTTTTCCCCCCAATGCATAAACATGTGAACCGGCTTCATATGAAGCTCCGAGGTTCAGTATGCGTATCTGAGTGGCGTCGTTCAGATAGACGTTAATTTCCCAGAACAATTGACCTACTTCAGTCCGTAATCCAGACTTGATACAAGCCCACGCGGTGAAGAAGCTACTTGTCTAAACAGCAGCACTCAATGGGAGCATATGATTGTAGTGCATGTGTGCGTGTGTGTAAAACCAATGTGTTGACAAGCAAACTACAGAGATGAGGGTGTGAGGCCTCTCTCTCTCTCTCTCTCTCTCTCTCTCTTCTCTCCGTCTTTGTGTCTGTATCATGAGCTGCAAGTAGAGGTTGGAAATGACCGTGTGTGTGTGTGTCAGGCTGGCATGGGCCTGCCTCTCAAAGGAATGTGTGGATTGTGAGTATCTGTGTTGAAGTGGTTGATGTGATTGTGTGCAGCTGAGTGTGTGCTGTAGCTCATGGGTGCCTGTTCTTGTGTTTATTGGACCCACAGTGTAATACAGTCAGCAATTCATTTGTTTGGTTTCCTTAGCTGTCCACAGATTCTTGGTATTTAAACTTTTAAACTGTGATTGATAGGAAAGCTATATCAGTTTGCTACTATATTAAATGTCACAATACTGATATTACCTAAGTCTGCAATATCAAAATGAGCCCCTGTTATATATAAAACCTGTCTTTAGATTAATAATCTTAATCAAATAAAAAATATATATATATTAAATCAATACTTGTATTAATTGTTTTGTATTAAATGTTTTAATTTTATTATTAATTTTATTCATATCTGATCAATTAGCCCTTTGTAGCTAATGGACCAGATGAATAACATAGGCCAACATATTGCCGCTGTCACACACTGTCTGTTGTTGCTGTTTTTCACTTTTTAACCCAATTTGAATCTGGTAGTTGTTCTTTTTATGTTTGGTCAGAATTTCATGATGAATGGACCAATAGAAATGCTCCAAACTGACTTTGAATAAAAAAAAAAATCCATTAACTGCCAGTGAAAGCTAAGACGTTTTTTTCCTTCTTCTTTCTTTGCATGACAGTGACAATATGTGAGTGATTAGAATGAAGGTCTCTTTTAAGAATGCTAAGATCTTGCTAACATTTTATGGGCTGGGTTTACAAGGTCAATTATCCAGACACAGATTAAGGTTTAATAAGTGTCTGGATAATTGACCTTGTGTATTTAATGGGAAACCTTCATTCCATTTGCCTTGTAAACCAGTGAGCAAAGCCTTCTTGGAGCCCAGTGACTGACAAGGGCATTGCACCTATTATGAGGTGTGTGTCTTTGTGTCTGTGAGAAAGAGACAGAGACCTCCAGTAATTGCTCTGTTGCTGTAGTGCATAGGTGCAAGTGGGAATGGCAGTGCAGTGGTGGTCTGTCTGGCCCCTACATACACGCACAAACACAGACACAGAGAAACAGGCTTCCTGTGTGCTTTGATCAGACAGGCTGTTAAAGGCTGCTGACATTGTTCCGCCCACTTTATCTTTGGCCTGGCTCACACTCACTGCTAATCACACTCTTCTTCCCCTCTGGTCCCCTTTCTCTGGTGCCATTAGTCAGAGCAATGTGGATAGGTAGGGTTAATAATCACACACCCCTCCAGCATGGCTTCTATGATTCAGATCACTTTGCTCGCCAAGAAAGTCTGCAAAGTGAGTTTAATTTTACACCACAAGGTCAGGAATGCTGTGAGATGGCTGATCTTTTAAGTCCGTCTGGGCTTGCCATGCGTGCCAGTGTTAAGAACGTGTGTGTGGGCAAGTTTGACCTGTATTAAAAACCCCTCAGGCACTCTACGTACCTGACAGGGTTTTGCCTAAGAGTAAATGGTTCATGTAAGGACTTGAGTCATCTGAAGAGTTAAAGAACGGACTAAACAATGACTAAATACCAAACCATGTTTAAAACTCTTAAAAGCCTCAATAATTTTTACTATTTTGAAAGTATTTTGCAAGTAGCAGCAAAAACTCTCTGGTAAAAGTGTCCACTCAATCTGGTTCTCATTATTTACTTAATTGAATTAATTCCAATATAAATAAAGATGGTGTGAAAGGTAGGCAGGATATCAAAGAGAAGCAGTAAACAAAACATGAAAGAGAATGTTGATATTTTGCTCCATTTGATGCCATAAATCAATAATTATAATTTACAGAATTAAGTAGGATTATTAAAGACTTCTGTCCAACCCTCAAATTACAACCACTAATTGCATTATTGTTGAAGTTTTGACTGAACTAAGTTGTTTAGTCTTGTTCAAATGGAGAAGAACAGGGAGAACTGCTAAAAGGTCAGGAGCTAGTTAACCAGTCACTGTAAATTAATCAAACTCTGAGAACCTTTTTGTAGGCCTAATGGGTGCTGGATGCTGTCTGACAAACACATTTACTCCTGTGGTTTCTCTTGCTGCTTACATTTTCTAAATCTGAGAATCTGTGTCTCTCTGGACATTTTCTCTGGCATCCATCCATTAAGCAAATCTGTGTAACTGAACTGATTATGCAGGAAACAAGAGTTTAGCAAAGGACAATGGCTGAAGGTTTGGTCAAAACACTCGCTTGACATTCCAGGCAACTGGATAATGCCAGTCATTTCTACTATAAAAAGCATTCCCTGAATCACCTGGAGTTTGGGGCCGTTCTTGTCCACTGCACTTGTCCATTCTGTGCAGTAATCCACGTAACAAGACTGTGGATTTAAATAGTTCTGAATTTAGGTTAGGCTTTGGTTCCAATGCTAGCCTAAACACATGTTCTGTTAGCTTATATCTTAAAGGCTAGTTTTATTAGATTAAGCTTTGTCAGAATTAATGAAGAAGAACAGTTAACTTTAGTAACGATGGCTCCTGCTGAACCATGAACATATCTGTCAAGACACTTGTTAGCGGCGTCAAACACAATCTTCCCACATTCAGTTCTGTTACAAAAGATGTACATCTCTGTGGAGTTCTACTGCTGACAGCTCTACTGGCAAAACTCAGAAGTACATTGTTTTTATCATACCAAGGCATTAAACTCCATTTCAAATGAATGAAGTGGATGTGATGAAAAAAATGAGCTTGTCTGAAGTTCAGATTTTGTGAATTTTTGATTGCTCTGCTAAAAGTGCACATTGTTTTAAAGGTGCCCTAGAATGAAAAATAAAAAGATTGGAAATAGACAGCATCTGAGCATGTCATCCCAAACCACAAATCACATATTGACTATTTATACATCAAAGAACAATGTAAAATATGCAATACACAAATCCTACTATACTAACAGGGAAATGGAATAAATAAGTAGACCTGCAATCTGTTGTGTGTGTAAATGAAGAGTTTAGGAGTGTATGCTGAGGCAGACCAGTCTGGTGTTGTGAACAGCTTTACAGCATGATGTATGTAAACAAGTGTACAGTGCAGGAATACGTGTAGCAGCTGAGGTGAGAGAATAGTACATAGTTTATGTACTTATGTATAATGGACAATGTTTTAAAGAAACATTCAAAAGGAAATTAGATAGATCGATAGATAAAGAATAAGGAATGGATAATGTGCAGGAGAGTGGGTATCAGTAGACATATGACAATTTTAAATAAATATGTGTATATTGCTATTTAAGTGAAGTTAAGTGTCCGTAGTGTGCAGGGTTGCAGATATACAGGTTGTACAGTAAAGTGTACATTTAATGACCTTCAATTCTTATGATTTATTTAAAAAAAAAATATATATATATATATAGTCTTTTGATAGTCTAAATGTCTGCTCAGTTCTTGTAGACATCTGAGCTTGTATGCATTGTTTTGTAGTCAGCGATTTGCATAAATGAAGACTTTTGAGTCTAAACTGAGGAAAAATGAATGGTGACCATTCACGTCCTTTGTAAGGTAAACATATTTTCACTAGTTGGTGACCTCACAGTTCAAATGACTGAATTTACGTAGGACAAAGCATATGGTCTTTGTTACTCATTAGCTTACCACAGAGCGCAGTAGGGCTTATTTCAGAAAGGCCACTCATTTTTCCCACAGAGAAAAGCAGCTTAGACCCAAGACTTGTCCAGATGCTAATGGCAGACTACAAAATGACAACATGTCCTCAGAGGTCTACAGCTGTATGGGAGGTTGAACTGCTGACTGGAGTTTAGGCCCCTGGAGAGAGAGAGAGACCAAAGCAGTGATGTTGGACTCTAGCCATTAAAACAGCATTGTGTGTGTGTGTGTGTGTGTGTGTGTGTGTGTGTGTGTGTGTGTGTGCACATGTGTGCGTCAGCAGATCTGGCGTTCCAGCCTGCCAAAGCCACTGGTCTGAGGATGTGGTGTAATCTCCATCATATCATTTATGAGCCCCAGTGAGGGGATGGGGGCGTTATTAGTAGTCTGGGGAATTCTTTCCTGTATCAGGAAGGAGGAGGATCTGTCAGGTTAACTATAGTCTGGAGGATACTAACCTTTATCAGTGGATTGGTTGGGAGGGGGGGGGGGGGGGTGGAGAGGCTGTCAGCTTAAGCATACTGTGCTTTTATCAATATGTGTGCATGTAGAGGGGTATCAGCTTAAAGTACTCTGGAGGAAACTTCCCTTGTGTGAGAGAGAAAGAGATACAGACATTAAAGGAAGAGAAGAAAGAGAGAGATTAACACCTTAAAAGAACATGGCGATGTGTTATATTATATTATAGCGTATTATAATGTCCTTTGTGTTTGATATTATTATCAGGGTGTAAACCACTAGACGATGTACACTAGAGATAACAAACAGGTAATTGCTTAATTGCAAAGAATAAAAAAAACAATAAACATCAGACACTGGTAAAAATGTTCAGAGAGCGTAAAATTCCATGCCAACACTTTTGCATAGTGCTCCATTTCATTTGAAAATTACACAAAACAGTGATAATACATTAATCTTGTTAAAATGTTGAGCTTCGTGCCTTTTGGAGATCATGCCCCACATCCTGATACACTCTATGTGGTGGAGAATTCTCAGGCTTGGGAACAGCAGGCTAGCTCTGTTAGCCAAGGCTGAACCTGTACAGTGACCTCCAGAATAACTGACTGATGTTTATTTGACATTAAGTTTTATGACAATTTATTTAGCCTTTTGGACATATTTCTCATTCTTCTTAAACTGCTAAGTAAGCTCACTGTTACCAAGAATTCCAACCCTTTTGCCTTTAGCACTGTAGATGCAGTATGTAGTCTCAACCAGTCCCAGCGACAGGAGCACCTGGATTCGGTGCATTTTCACTGTGGAACAGTAAAAGAGCAAAACAGTGACTGGTTGTGCAGTTATGCAAAGAAAGAAAGCAGTAATCCCCACCTCAACACGGCTCTCTGGCTTTGATTGCTGTATTTCAAACACAGTTCTCTTCCCCAACAGATGCGGCCTGATTCCATAGTCATGACTCTCTTTCTCCAAGGTGCTCCAGGCTGGGAAAAGGGGGCTAAACATGCAAAACATTTTGTAGTCAAACAGGCTGATGCACAGCTTCTACCTAAGCCATCCCTAACTGTCAGCGGATGTGTGAAAAGGAACACTTCCCTAATGTGATGTTTTTAACGAGCTCTGCTCCTGTAAAAGGGTCCTGCTTACATAACCTCCACACACACATGGCTCTTCTCTTCTGCGTGATTGAATAATACCTGCTTTGCCATTTCCACTGGGAGACTCAATATTGGATATATCCTGCTTGATGGCCTTTGCTAAGTGGACTTTCTGGAACCTGGGTTTTGCTGAAGGAGATTCTCGGTAATCAGGTGTCTGGTTTAAGTATTCCTTTCGGTCAGATGTCTGTTTTAAACATTTTGAGTGATGCCGCCAAATCTTTCTGTGGTAATGGACTCGTAGATCGATGCAAGATGGAGGGATTATTTTAAACACTCCAAAAAGTCTAACCGTAACGGAAGCTTTCCAGCTCTGTATCAGCACATTACACTGCCATCAATATTTAGGCTGCTCTACTCTTGTTCGTGCTGAAGAGAGACTTAAGTGGTGTGTGTATGTGTGTGTATGTGTATGTGTTGTTGCTGAACAACTGTCGAGCATATCCCTAATGCTCTTTTTAGTGTTGCCAACATCCTACCAATCTGTTTGTCTGACCTTTCTCGTCCTCTCTCAGTTTCTGTCTCTCTCCTTCTTTTTCACACACACTCAAACACACACACACATGCATTCATACGGTTTGGCCGCCCGCAAATATTTGGGCAGTCACTTTTGCCTCTGTACATGGATCTAAAAGCATGATTATGAATAATATAGATTATATAACACTATAAAGGTTTCTTTTCAATACTTGCTTGCAGATCATTTACAGCCAATGACTGCTTGAAGTCTGGAACCCATGGGCCTAACTAAAAGCAGAGTTTCCTTGTTTGAGAGGCTTTGCCAGGCCTTTACTGCAGCTGCCTTCACTTGCTCTTTGTTTGTGCATTGTTCTGCCTTCTGTTTGGTCTTCTGTAAGCAAAAAGCTGCTCAGTTGGGTTAAGATGACTGACTTGCCTGTTTTAGAAAATGACATTTCTTTGTTTTTAAGAAGCTCTTTGGTTGCTTTTGCAGTATGTTTCTGGTCATTATCCATCTGCATGCCATCGTATTAGATTTGCAGCATGTAGCTGATTCAGAGTAGAGAGTAAAGCTCTAAACACTTCAGAATTCATCCCACTATTTTTATTAGCGGGCAAAACATCATCAATAAATATTAATCACCCAGTTCAGTTGGGGCCTGCCATACATGCCCAAGCCATAACACTGCCCCCACCATGTTTGACAGAAGATAATCTTCAGGTTATTCTTTAACCACACTCTTCTCTTATCTGCCTACACTTGTATTTTTGTTCTTGAGCTCGCCAGTGCTTTGCTTGTTTTTAAGACTGTACCAAACTGTTCATTTTGCCACCCCTAATGTTTCTGCATATAGGTACTGCTAATTCATAATAGTTTATTAGAATCAACTCCAGACCTTTTATCTCTTTATTTACTCATGGAATTCTAAAAGAACAGGTGGCACCTGGTCATGACACAATGTAAAAAATAATGGCTGTAATTATTTAATCAACAGTTAATGCAGTACTTTGTTAAACATCTTGATTTAAAGCTGAAACTCTATGCTTTAATCATATCCTAATTACTTAATTTGCTTAATTTCAAATGCATTTAGTTGGTGTACAGAGACAAAATTACAAAAATGTTCAATATTTATGAATCGGACTGTACCTGTAATATGCACACATGCATACATGTAGGTATTTAAAGTTCTAAGTGCAGCATTGAAGTAGCAGGTAGGGACAAAAGGTCCGTAAGACAGTAGACAATAACATAAACTAGAATATAAAAGGTTAGAGGTGCACGTGTAAGACTACCTTTTTGCAACAACTGTTGATGAACTGTGAACCCCTCACCAAGAATGCACTCATTCTGTCTCTCCGTCTCTCTCATCAGTGTTTTGTAGTGCATTATCATATAACTCCGTGTGTGTTGATACAGGCTGGGTTGTCCAGCAGGAGAGGCCCATGGCACAGGTTGTGATAGAAATCGCTGTTGATGTTTACAGTGGGGATGAATGTGAAGTAATAGTGTCTCAGTCTTCTCACTGTCTGTCTTGCCTTATTTCACTTTCTTCCTCAAACACACCAACACACACTTTTTGGAGGTTACCCTAAACTGGCATACAGGAAGTAGATTTTTGGACACACCCGCTGGGAGCACAGTGGGAAAAGTGCCAGAACTTTTTGGGAAGCGCACACACATACATATGTTCATACACAGAGACACACACACAGAGAAGAGCATACTGGTTATTTATAGAGATTTTCCTCAGCCAGGCAGTCGCCAAGCCAAGAAAGAATAGTGATTATATTTGCTCTCTAACATTCTTACACACTCACACACACACACACAGATGTGTTTACTTCACTTTTGTATTAGTAAATAATGACCTGCGTGTTGCCAGTCATTCGTCTTTGTTCAGCGCAGGAGTTCTGTCATAATTCTGCCTGAGGGAGGATTTTCACTCTGACAGGCGCCCATTGTTGTAGACTCTGTCTGGAGGTGAGGAGGATAGATGTTTTAACATGATGGATTATTAGGCTCAGTGCAGTTTACCTTACTGGTTTTAGTGCTTCTTGCTTCTCCAGTCCTCTGAAATACTTATTGGATCCTACAGTGTTCATTACTGTTCACTTCTATACTAAAATATATGATCATGTAGATTGGCAGACTAGAGGACGTACATGCACACACAATGCACATTACCAATACCTTACCATTACAGATTTTAGGAGTGCAGAAGTTTAACCAATAATATTGACTCTTATTTTACATTTACATGTTATATACAAATGTTGTACTTCAGTAGTTCTAGTTATGTAGTGTGTTACAGACAGATATGCCAGATATCAGAAATAGTAAATATTGTTACATTTGGCAGAAATGCACAGTATTACTTTGCTTGTGATGCTGCCTTGTCATGCTGTCTACGTAATGTAATGAATTATGACTAGAAGCGTGTGTGTGTGTGTGTGTGTGGTCCTACTGTGAAGAGGCCAAAGGTCACTATTTGCAGTGAGCTTTTAGGACACTGCGCAGGGAATGGTCCACTAGTCATCTAAAACATGCAAGAGTAAATATTACTGCTGTGCAGCTCTGGAATCTTTGGCCTTAGATTTTGGCAGTATTTCTAGTTATGTAGTGTTTTACCGACAGATATGCCAGTTGTCAGAAATAGTAAACATTGTTACATTTGGCAGAAATGCACAGTATTAATTTGTATACAGTTCCATAAATAATATATTACTATATAATAATACATTACTATATTACATTCTAATATATAATACCTTAAGTTTGCAAACCATTTACAGTAAGATTTCTGCTTAAATATTGTCTGAAAAACTGACTTTGTGGTTATCTTTAAAAGGATCTGTGACTAGTGGCATATAGTGCTGGTATTTACCCACTTCGTTGATCAACCTCTGCTCATCTATCACCCACAAGGAAGTTTCTTGCGAGCAAGACAGGTTTTGGGCATGACGCATCCGGTGTGTGATGGCCTGATGAAGAGAGCCACGTTATATATATCTTTGGCCATAGTGAGCAAAGGTACATTGTGTGAAATGAACACCTTGCCAACAAAGGAAGCATGGGGGTGGACGTATTATGCCTTGGGATTGCGTTTCCTTCAGCGGCATTGGCTATACTGCATGGCAGGAGTGAAAAAGGGATTCCACACAATACCAGCAAATCATGTCAAACCATGTGCAAATGTACGAACCCTCTGTTTAATGGCTGAAGCTGAAAAGCACAGTCCGCTGACCTAAATATTATAGAAAATCTGTGAATAGACCTTAAACAACCTGCACATGCAAGATGTGGTCTCAGCCAAAAAGGGGGGTAGAAAGTCCAGACTTTGTAAGGTGTCCCAACCTTTGCACTGGCCATACTGGTGAGTTTTCTTTTTTTTATCATATGAAAAACAAGAGTAGTTGTGCATTGGGTGCATTTGCTGAAAATATTGTGTTTTATGTCTGAGCTATTTGAGCTACAAACAAAAAACATCTTCCAGCATTTGTCATCTGATTCCTCTTTTTATGAGCATTAAACACTTAAAAAGCTTTCCTTGGATTTGGAATCTGTCATCACACACATCTCTCACACACACATAAATAACATGGTGTGATAATCACACTTTTATACAAACGTACCTATTGTGATGTACAGTGTTAGATAGGTCTATTGAAATCTTTGTGTCACTGACGAACTGTCCTCTCTATTTTGAGCTAAATTATTTTTAGACTAATTTATTTCCAACTTTGCTGTTTGGCCCTTAATAGCACAGTTGCTAAAACATGTGCCTAAATCTTCACATTTTCTTGCACAGCTTTGCTTGTGATGCTGTCTTGTCATGCTGTCTGCTATTTGACTCTATTTTAAATTGTTAGTATGTAATGAATCACAGCTAGAAGCATGTGTGTGTGTGTGTGGTCCTACTGTGAAGAGGTCAAAGGTCACTATTTGCAGTGAGCTTTTAGGACACTGCGCAGGGAATGGTCCACCAGTCATCTAAAACATGCAAGAGCAAATATTACTGCTGTGCAGCTCTGGAATTTTTGGCCTTAGATAAAGGCGAGTGTTGTGTTTGACCTTTAATTCTTTAATTCCGCATGCAGTGGCCTCAGGAAAACAACATTTAACATATGCACAAACACATTCACAGAGTTAATGCACAATAATGATTCATGAAAATGTAAATTGAGCTTTTTATCTCTGCCTGTGAGGGGACGTGCGTGTAGGAGGCCTCACTATTTTCATGCATTATATACATGCATAGAGGGAGAGAGCCCATGCTAATATGTGAGAATAGCGTTTGAAGTCTGTATTTCCATTGATATTTTACAGAGCTGCCACTTCAGATTGAGCTGATCTCACATTCCTATCGAGTTCAGAATGGAAATAAAGTGATGGCTCACTTTTCACATGAATCTGTGTCCTCAGCACTAGGAGAACATTTCTAACTGGAAAAAAAACATAATAATAATTTAAATTTAGCTGATTCACCCAATGAGTCCCGAAATAGCCTCTTTGAACAGGTCAGTATCCGACTAGCAGGGACTAAGCAGGAGTTTAATACTGTCTCTTTCGAGAAACAAAACAAAACACAACCTGTTATAACACACTATATATAATATTATAATGTAGTTCTACAAAACAGTCTCAAATGCAGGTAACTTACTCTGCTCTTTTTCAGTATCTGTGTCTCACTCTGTCGGTGAATATGCCCTGTTATCTGGGAACGTCTAAGGGCACTTTTCCACTGGAAAGTGCAGTTCAGGCAGGTCTATCTGTATTCTGGTTGAGTACTATTTTCCATCGCAAAACAGTAACTGTGGAAGTATGAGGCTCTGCGAGCGTCTGACTGGGGCTATCAGCAACATCCATCACTTCATCATTTAGGCAGACTGCTTTTAGCAAACTACAGGCATGAACATATGTTTAGTGACAGGCCATGTTTAATGAAGTAATAAGATAGCACAGTTTTAATGTTACAGAACTGTCCCAAGGCAATCAGCCTTTGGCTAATGTTAGCCACACTGCTAAATGCTTGTTAAAGGTTTCCCAGTTGTCTAACTGTTCTTATGTTTAAATCCAACCAATTACCAACTACAGAGTTTGGCTCAGAATGCAGAATTTTTTGAACTGACAAAAAATAAAAGTAAAAGATCAGATTAACTGGAATGCATATTTAATGTTTGTTGAACTTGACAGGAGTGTTAACAGTAACTGTTTCCAGCTCCACTTATACATCCCGGCTCGGGTACACTAACACAGGAGTGACACTCTTGATTATTAAAGGCATTCCAGGAGCGTCTAGTTGTTTGAACTGGCTTAACTGGACCTTAACATCATATTAACGTGTGGTAGTAGCTGAGCTTAGCCAAGACACAATGAAACATATCCTGAGCATGATCAGTATTGAGAATTTTCATTTTAGGATTCGAACTTTGATACAATCATTTCTTCCAGCAGATTGGCATTTGTAACTTAAAGCCACACTATGGAGAATTGGTATTTCTTGTTCCTGGACTCCCCCTAGTTGGGAGGTGTAATTTGGCACTTTAAGCCACCACTAAAGGACATGCTTTTCTGGATGAGCTGAGAGATACACTGAACGTGACAGAAGTATGTGGACTAAGGCAGCAGAGTGATATTACAGGATTTGACACAAATATGAGTTACACAGCGTTGCACAGTTCTCGTGAATGTTATCCTGCTCGCGTCTCCAAATTTACATAGTGTAGTACATGGCCTGCTGAGCCCAGAGTAGCAACAATAGGGATGCTACTCTCTCTATTACAAATCAGTGGAGGTGTTATTAATATAATGATGATGATGATATATTGTATTATTATTATTTTTTATTATTAAAACTTTTTCAGACTCCGGCTGCTGATGGCAAAGCTGCATGGCCCAGGTTTTGAACTTGTTACCCCATGCCATATTGGTAGTGTTTTATTGTTTTTAAGAATTAATGTGGTATTGCAAAACATAATATCACGATACTTCGATGTATCAATATTTGCTTGCGCTCCTAATGTTTCCAGGACATTGATAAGCTAATTGGCTAATTGACAAATCAATTAGCCCACATATATAAATGGATAAATTAGTTGTGTTTCTGATGAATTCCCTTATTAAGTATGCTGTGCACAGTGCACAGTGCTTGGCAGTGGAAATACTGTGCTGGTTGTCATGTTGAATCTTTGAAGTTGTTAAAACCGACAGAGACCTCCATTGGAATAAATGCGTAATTTTATCAGGCTGTGGAAAGTCATTTTGAACCATTCTTGTATACTTTGCTTTCAGAGAACATAAATATTTGGATGGTTTGTCTGAGCCGCAGTGAATCATTCTCTTTAAGTTTGGTGATACGTGCAGCCTCGTAAGTGTTCATAGACTCAGTGGTGTTTACGCATACAGTTCCATGCATCAGCATATCTAGAATTTATAGGCACAGTACACATTTTATATGGCATTCCCAACGTCTGCATCTGTAGCATTTATAGATGCGTGGTATTTATATATGGAGAGGTTCAAACATTGGCATTCACAGAGTCAGGTTATTTACGGAGTTCTGTAAATCAGTCTTTACAGCACGCATCCACTCGGAACAGTTTATTTATGTAGTTCCACATGTTTATTGACTTAATCTCCCAGGGTGATCCATGCCTCAGTGCCGTTACCCTAACTGAGTTTACTTTGTGGTAAACAGCGGATCTAATCAAGTGTCTCTCTCTTTCTTTCTCTCCCTTCCCCGATATTCTCTGTTCTGCTCCCTGATGGACCTGTCCCATGTGGTGCATCCAAAGGTAAAGCAATCTTTAATCTCTCTGGGATCATGAATATATCTGCACTGCACTTTTTTTTTTTTTTTTTTCATTTTATTATAATTTTTTTTTAAAGAAAGAATTACCCTGAATCCATGATATCATATTTTAATATTTTTAATGAGGAGATGGGAGAAATGACATGACCATGCTGGAGTGGGTTGTCACAGCTTCTTAATAAATCACATTTTGCATTGCGATATTATGATTATGTGCCAGTGCCCTATTAATGCAAAGAAATCATTGAATAAGGCCTCTGAGACAAAGCCCACACACACATGACATCTGACATCCCCACATGTCAACTTATAGATGGGTTAACAGTACGAGAGAAATAAAGAGAGAAAAATAAAGAGAAGCTTTTGAGTGAAAAGAGGTAAATCTGTGTGTGCTTCAGACTCAGCAGCACTTTTTGTAAGGTTAATGTTCTGTCTCCATACATGTGACAAAACATCTGCTGACTATGGAGCATTCACACCTCATGCTGTTCACTGACAGTCATGACAAATGAATTCCTCCTAGTATGGGCTAACTATATGTGATGGCACAGCATGATGCAGAAACAAGTGAATGATGTGTTTACTGAGAGACAAACTACTAGTGACTATATGTTCTCTCACTGTTGTTGTTGTTGTTGTTGTTGTTGTTGTCGTCTTTAGGCTAGTCAGTGCTTTCTTTCATGAGCAACCATATGTGTGTGCTAGTCAGCATTATTGACTAACATCATGATATACTCTCTGCAATCTCACTCACTCACTTTCTCTTCTCTCTTTTTTTTAACTCTCTCTTCTCTCTCTTTATATTGTTTTTCAACCAAAAAACTATAAATCTAATCCACAAAGTGCTAGAGCCTATAATGCACGAATGCTGATCGACATTGTTCTTAAAGATTAACATCACTCATTTGAAGTATTTGCCTTGATTTGTACATTATAGAGCACAGTACATATGTATAAGTATGACAATACGTCTAATGTTTAGGAAACAATTATGCATTGAAAGTATTTCTCTGTATTTCTGTTCACCAAAGAGACTTCATGCTAAGGGGTGACCTCTTTAAATTTGCGTGCTGGCTCTAAATCACATTTCTGAAAGCCACAGTGGGGCTCAAATCAAATCATGTGAGTTTCAGGCTCAAAATCCTCATCTGATTAGTCCAAAACACCAAACTCATGCATGCTAATTTGTCCTGGTAGGTGGCCTGTGAGATTTACTGTGTCGCATTGTTTGGTGGCAGCCATTCTTAACAGGATAATTGTCTTTGTAGTTCAGCAAGCTGTGTTTGTTTTGATAAGAGATAGCGTGATGTCTTTCCTCATGCAGGGCTGGACCAAGTAATACCTTGAATATTTAACACCCACATAATCATGATGGAATTAAAATGTTTATAATATAATCAGGTCTGGTTCTAAAAGTTATTGCTGAATCCAGCATTGGTGTCATTAAAAAGTAATGTACTCCTCATAGTCTTTGACCATTATTTTACATGGCAAACATAGTTTACTGTTATTGTACTGTTATGAACAGCAGTGATGACTAAATAAATGTGTATGGCGATCACTTTATGATTAATTAATATATGATTAATAACTAGGAAACTAGGTCAGTCTCTGCCTTGCACTATACAGTGACCACGGTTAAGGGCGCTTTAATCACATAACTTACAGCTGGTTTGTAGAAATTTGAGAGAAAATTAAGCTTTGGCAATTGATGCAAACAATGTGTCTGTCAAAAAGTGGTGTTGGTGTAGTGTGAGGCTGTTACTGCACTATAGCAGGATGTAGGTATATTAGATATATTGCTCATTCGAATATCATATTGTCTAGAAAAAGACATTAACAAAGGGAGACAGACCATTGTATGTGTGCAAAAAACTTTTGGAAACGAGTTTTGGACAACACCTTGTAGCACAGCTTAACACAAGACCCATTTCAATGTTGAAGAGAACACTTGAAGCCGCAGGTTTGACAGGTGGCAGCAAGAAACCCATTGTAAAGATAAGAAAAATAAGAAAAACTGGCTACCATTGGACTACAACAAATGTCTTTTGACAATATTTACATGTATATTCTAAACTATAGGCTATATATTGGCTGCATGATGTGGCTTAATCTCTGGCACGCCAAAGAGAAAGAGAGAGAAAGTGGAATTGTGATGCCCCTGTCTTGAGGGCCTTTCTGTCCTCACAGCTCTCAGCTAAAGAACAGCTAGCCCTGTGTGTGTGTGTGTGTGTGTGTGTGTTTATTTATTTATTTCTGCACGTTTATCGTGTGTCTGTTGGTAGTTCTGATGATTTCATTGCGCCAATTATCTAATCATTTGTTCTGTCTGCCTGCTGATGGTGGACGTTCAGCTATATTGTTTTCGTCAGCCATTCATCCATAATCCATTATACTGTGAAGGACTTAATTAGCTTCATCTTGTGCCATCCGCCCTCTCCATATGTGGCACATGCAGGATTATAGTCTTTACATTAACGTTTTAAATTATTCATCGTGAGAAAGAACAGACTTGATCTCAATTATTCAACAAATTTCGTCTCATGCTGTGCACAGCATCCACCTTTTGACTATTACCTACAATCAAATTCAGGGCCGGCCGTCATGTCAAATAAGTCAGGGGTTTCAGCCACATTCGCAGTTTATTGTATTACCTTTACAGTTTTACAGATTTTCTTGAGCTTTCATCCGAGGAACTTTTCCACTAGTTGTTTTTCCTCTACTGCTTCCTGGACCACTTGTCCTACACTGAACTCTGAGGCTGATGAACCTTGAATGAGAGGCAGTTGAATATATTCAGGCTCTTTTAGCCAATTAAGCTGATGAATATTATCTACAATTTACACCAGTATTCCAGTCAAGGCCAAGCAATCTGAAGAGTGTGTCTTTGCCCCTCTGTCATTTTTCACCATAATTAAAAGCACGTCAGGTGCCAGGGTGTGATTTAGACAGCAACCCTTCACACCCCCAAGCAGAAGCACTCTTACAAAAGCCACGGCGGGTAAACGGTTGTTAGTGTTGATTTATGTCTGAGATTTACAACTAATGCCTTACAGTAATCATCATTAAGACAAGAGGAGACATCTTATTCACACACACTCACACACACTGTTGATTAGCAAAAAGCAAATTGATAGCAAGAGAGGTGAGAGAAGCTAGGAATGCTTAAATTAGATGTAAAATATGCTGTTGCATGTTGCACTGCACGAGATGCTGCAAATACAAGCCTGGCCAAATTCTTTGACAAACAGACTGCTGGTTAAACCGCTGGTTAAATCATACACCTAAGATGCAAGAAAATGGTTCTGTAGCACCTTCTTATTGGCTAGAAAAATAAACCTCATCTAACTGCCTTGCTGAAAAAGGGATAGTGAATGTGGATAGTGAAGGATCATTTTTCGGATAAAACTGGATAATAGAGGGCAGTGTGGAATCCCTACTTTCCAAAATGTGCTTGAAGTTAAAATGCAAATTTGTCTGTCTGTTGCTAGTTAAATCTGCTGTTTGCATGGCAGGTCATTTTATGTGCAAACTGGACCAAGAAGACTGGACCAAGTTAAAGAAAGCTAATATATAGCTTGTGAGCAGTAAAGGTTAAAGCTAAATTTATCTTGTCTGTCTCTCTATTATCTCTCTGTCTCTCTCTATCTCCCTCTCTCAATCACATACGTTATTCCACGCTGCTTCCTGTTAGATACAGACGTGCGTCATTGTACTGGTCAGATTGTGAGATAGCAGACCAGATTTACTTGACTCTGTATTAAAACATAGAGCATGTAAACTTTCCTTAATTCCTTAATCCAGATCTTACCTATAGAGTAAATTGATATAGCTTTGCCCATAAGTGTATAAACACTTGGCAACATGAGTAAAAGATCATTCAACATAATAAAAAAACACCCAAGTTATTGAAATTGAATCACTACAAGCCACTACATAAGCACAGGCTGAGCTTTCCAGTAATCTCAATAGGCTCTAGATTTTGAGTGTGTTAGATTTTGATCATTGCCATTAAATACAGAGGGGCTGATCCAAGTTTGGATTTGTAAGCCAGCACAAGGTCTTAAAGCAACACTGCAGCATTTATACCTTAAAATAACAGCTTCAGAATCCTTGTGAGACTCCACTGACCTGTCATAAGGAGAATAGCCTCTCTATCTGTGCTACTCCCGGCTTGGTGCACCAGAAATCGCATAATGTAACTCTGGTGGAGCCCGTGGGACAGCACTTGTGAGAACTGTATAATGCTTCGTAACCTGTGTGTACAATCCTTTGTGTAGCCTGTCCTTTAGTGGTAGCTCACAACTTAAATTACAACTCCTGACTGTAGAGGGCGACTGTAGAGAGCCCAGGGGAAATACCAATTCTATCATAATGCTGCTTTAAATCAGATGTGGGCAGCTATAAGAAACCTGGCTTTTGAAGTTGAAGTACTTGAAGTTACTTGGCCAGACTATGAAAGCTTGCATTTCATACGACATGGTTAAGAGGTATGTAACTTTCTCCCACCCTCACATATGCCTATTTCCATGGTTCTACTTGAAGCCCCCATTCCACAACTTCCTAAAGCATGTCGGATGCCTGTGTGTCCCCCCTGTGTATCCTGGTTGTATTATCATTCTAGTTAAGCTGCATTGTGTTGCCCATTCAAGACTCAATGATTGATCATAATGTAGGTAATTAATGTTTATCACTGATAAGCAATGCTCAACTGAAGGAATGAACGTTAAACTTTAATTCAAGATGAGAAATTGTGTCTGCCAGTGTTTGTATATGTGTGTGTGTGTGTGTGTGTGTGTCCTCCTTACTTCCTCAATGTCTCTGGGGTTTGGGACTAATCAGATTGCGGTGTGTTCTGCTGTGTAATTGAGTTACCTTTCTGTAGCCTACTGTACAGTCCTATCCCTGTTTTTTATGCTGCCATACGCCGAGTGACTGTGTCTATGTGTGTATTTGTGTGTGTGTGTGTGTGTGTGTGTGTGTGTGTGCCCATGCATGTGTACACATTTGTATGCATTGAAAATGAAGTCAGTATACTGAGTGAACATTTATTGTGGTGGAATGATCTATTATTCCACTATACCTTTTTAATCATCAGTGACTTCTGTATAATCATCATGGCTACATTTGGAATAATGCTTTGGTCTCCTTAAGCCCAAGCAGCTGAAACATGCTTGTAAATCTCCTTTCAGCAGTATGGTGGCTGAGCAGGTCAGTGGTAAGTGGAGTGAAGCAGCTTTTAATCAGGAGGAAGTGAGGAGGCCTGCTGGGACGTAATGACTCTTTCATCTAACAGCAGCCTCGGCTATTGCTGCTGCTGTTATTGCTGCTGCTGGGCTCACCGTGGCTGCACTTTCACTCCCTACTACACATTAGGGGGAGTCTGCTACCTAAAGGTTAAAGACTGTAGTAGAATGGGCAATTTGGTGTGTAATCGTAATCACAGCGGAATTATCTTCTGCTGATGTCTTCTTGCCTCTGCAGCAGACATTTGATTAGGTGTTTTTTTCACTGTCTGGAGGTTTAGCGTGAATTGAGTGGCTTGTTTCAGATGTTCAGGGGGTCTAAAAGAATTTTGGGCAGAGATGTAGTATACGTTTAAGTATTCTTTAGTTGTAAGAGTAGTAAACTTTGATTACACATCTAGTTTACATCTGAACTTGAAATATTACTTAAGTTATATAAGTTTAATACTTAAGTTATATGGTACTTTTAGACTGGAACTGTCAGTGCTACCTGGATCGGTTCACAAATTGTACATTACATCTTTTCCAAACCGATACGAACATGACAAAAAGAGAAGTCCTGAGTTACAAGTCTAGTGTTGTTCAGGTTCACTCATGTTTTACACTCGATTTTATTTAAGCTATTCTACCCCAAACCAAAAGGCTGCAAGTACACTAAAACTGCATGTAAATGGAAAGTTTACTTTAGACTAAAAGATTAAATACGAGTATAGGCTAAGTATACTTAAACTTTTCTGTCAACTTGACAGTACTATTCAAGTATAACTTTGGTTGCCAAGTGTAAAGTGGCTTGTATTAGTGTAGCGTGGTGAGCATGTGAAGAACTTCATAGACTACATCATTATAAAGTTATTGAATGTGTTGCCGACATTGTGGCCTCTGGTTTCTGTCACCACTGTAAAGACTGCATAGAAATACAAATACATTTGGCAGGTTTCTTTGCTAAGTAGCACTCTGAAATTACTTTATTTGAATCTCGACCAAATTATAACAAAATAATGCAGACATTTTCTGAAGTTGTTGGAATTTCCCTCTTGTTGTTGGAACAAGAGCAGGGATTTTTTGAAACAAGTGCTGAAATTCACAGATTTACACAAGCTTATTACATTTGAAGCAGTATGGTAGGTCATGTCCTCCCTTTTCCAGACTAAGTTAATCCTTTTAACAAGTTTAAACATTACCCTTGAACCTCTTTTCTTGTGTATGAGTTTGCATATGAACGGGCAACATTCAATTTACAACCACAGCTGCCGTATTAAGTCATGTTAGGATATCCATACTGATTTACTGTTTCAGGCTCCTAAGTAGCAAAATCATAAAAGTTTTATGTGGATGTTAATGATCAGGCTTCCTCACTGTGCCAGATGTTGTGCTGTGACCGACTGTAATTTAGGTCTTTGCAGTAATGAGGTCCAAAAGGGTCTGGAGCCCTTTTTATTATTCCACAACTTTATTACTGATTCCAGCTTTATAATGGTGGATACGTAGATCCTAGAATAGATTCTAGAACAGGTTGTTCAGAGCATCGCTGACCCTTCTGAACGCTTTGTTCACAGATTACTAATAGACTGCTGTTTCTGATAGAGATGGACACAAAGTGAGAGAGCGGAGGGAAAGACAGAGATGGAGAGGTTGAGATGGTGAGAGGAATAGACAGAGACGGGCTGTGACCTTGGGCTTAGGTGGGGTTGCTGGCTGTGGTTCAGTAAGTGGAGGAAGATGAAAGGAGGGGACGAGGGAGTGAGAGAGGTGAAAGGACAGAAAGCAGGGAGAGGAGCGTGTGGTTGGAAAAAGATGAGCCATGATGGGGGTACTTAGATAGAAATGGGGGGCTTAAAAAAAGAGGATGTTTGGGAGTAGGAGATGTTGGAGGTGAAAATGGCCGACATTTGTTTCCAACCTTCAATAATACTCACACTCAGGGGGCAAATGGGCCCTGCTCCCAGAACTATGCTCAATGGGTGAGGTGATTCATCACCTTTTGGCCCCAGGAAGTCAGCAGGTCAAACTCTGCACCTGCTTTTTGACCTTCATGTTGATCTATCCTCACAGGAACAGGCTTGTGTCCTGTGTATGTGTTTCAGATGTGTGCAGGAGTATCAGAGAATTACATGATGGACCTGACGTTACTGTTTATGAGGGATCATTTGAAAGTTGTATATCCTACACAGGATTTTCTTTGATGAGAGCAGAACATTATAGAATCAACTGAATTTCTGCAGAATTTTAAAGTTACATGTACCCCTCCATCATGCTTAGATAAAAAAAGAAAATAATTTTAGGCAAAAGACTGTAAAACAAGCATTCAAACATTGGTTTGTAACCATTGTGTCATAGCCAGGCCTGAAAAATGTTCAGTTAAGACAGTCAATGTGGAACATTAAACAACAGTATCCGTCAGTTATGCCATGCAAGTGTGCTTTCAGCAACATTTATTTATTTAAGTGACTTAGGTATTTACCATCGAAAGCTCAGGCTCAGTCAGTAAACCTGCAAGATCTAACAACACAGTAGAAAAAATTGTAGAAAAAAACCTGGCAAAGACTAGTAAAATTGAAATGTACTTTCTGAATCTATAAGGGACAGTTGTTCTTAAAAGGAACAGCTGCAACAGTTTCTAGTGATTTTTTTTATAGCAGACAGGATACACAGCATTTCACATGAGAACTGAAAGATGTGCTGTGTACACTTCCTATAAATGGTTTTCTACACCTGATTCTGGCTTGTTTTTCCAGATATTGAAAAATGAGTCCCGCCGACTTGACAACACACAAGAGCAAAACATTTTACCACTTTAATCTATAATATACTATTATAAAATAGTAATAGTTCTAGTCACAAAGTTCTAGTTTAGTTATAGATCAGATATAACTGAATCATTTTACATATTTATTTGACTCTATCATTTTAAATACATACACATTTCTTACTCTTTCATTAGGTTTGAAGGTCTTACACTGTCCGGATCAAAGTATCTGGAGCTGGATGCATGGCATGATTGCATATTTCCTTAACATATTAAACCCCTTATACATTCTACACATACACACACACACACACACACACACACACTTGGCTTGTTGTGGCTGCAGTGAGCCTGTCACTTGGTCATGACCCTGTGCTGGATTATCTCAGTCTAATTTACTCAGATTTGTATTACAGCCTCTATTCTGAATCATCCTCCTTAGCGTAACTGATAAACACTTAATCTGCATGCACTCACAACATACAAATAAACATTTATGACGATTTAATTATGATGCATCGTCTTCACTTTGATTAATACTTTAATTTTAATTACTTTGCATTTTAGTGTTAAACTCTTGTGTGTTCCTAAACATACTCTGGTAGGGTTTTTACAACACAATATCTCTACACTGCTGTAATTTAAATCCAGGATATAATTTTGGGTCTTAATTGGTCATTTCTGATATTGATTGTAGATTTTTGCATTAAAGAGGTGCTATGGCCACAGTATGTCCAGCAGGAGCTGTTATCTTAACTCAGAACCCTGTACTTTCCTCTGAATTACATGTCTAAGTCATTGATCATAGACTTAAAAAACCAAGGGCTCGACATCTGTGCTTTTTCTGGCCTTCCTCCTTAGCCATCAGCCTCATCCTCAGAGCTGATTAATCCGTCCGCCTGCAGTGATCACATCAGACCTAATTAGCGGAGCTCAGGGTTTAGGACTGCCTCCTGTGGTATGTTATAGGGGGTTCCAAAGCCAAAGCAGAGCACATAGGCTGCATTCAATGATAAACACCATTCCATCAGGCCTAATTAGTCAACCTCAAACCCAGATGCCCTTAGTAGCTTTAATTATCTTTTCACCTCATTTGTCCTTTATTTAACACCTCCATTGAGGTCATAAAGGTTTTTTTCCCCACTCTCTCTTATGGTTACTTACTGAATGGTACTTTTTTGTTTTTTTGTGATGCTTTGGATTTATTTCATTTTATTTTACTATTATGTTTATTATTTATTCATACTTATACTACTGATGTGGCTTGGCTCTGTGGCGACATAAGGCTTTGTCCAGTGTGTACAACCTGATCGATACCTGCTTTCTCCGAGTCCTACACACACACATACTCACACTCTATATTCAGTCATTAGTTGGGGGATATTGAGATTGCCAGAGACTGGGAAAGTGTGTGTGTGTGTATGTGTTTAGGCATTCAGTAATGATTGAGGCTGACTCAGATCAGACAGACAGGGATTTGACATTGCAGCTCTCTGCTCTGCTGTCCCTGTATCGATTCAAAAACAATTACACACTGCTTAGCCCTTCCTCTCTGGTGTTTCTGCTAGAGTCAGCTGGGCCTTCCCCTGTGTGTATGCACACATACACAACCAGAGAGGAAATTGACACTCCCTCACCTCTGTGCCAATTATGTATTTAGATAATGTATCACTGGAATGTTCCCCTGACATACAGTAAGGATGTAGTCTCTAGTGAGGTAGGTGTGTGTGTGTGTGTGTGTGTGTTTGTGAACTCTCCTGAGCTTTAGCAGACATTAGGAAGTATTTACCGGTGAGCAGCAGAGCTGTTTAGCACTTTCAGTAATGAATGATATCCTGTGCTTCCTAGTGCACAGCTGCTGTTCCTGTTAGTCGAGGTTAAATGACATGGTAGGGTTTGTTGTGCTGTGCAATTGTTATCACTTTGAATTGTGCTGCATTGTATTATGTTCTATTCTGTCAGTATGAAGCTTCATTGCTTTTGCAGATATTAGGAAATAGGGATGCACCGAAATGAGAATTGTGCACCAATACAATAACCCAATAAACAAACATTAGATATTTCCCATGTGCTCCAAAGTGCATCTGCTGTTTTTACTGGCTAAATTTGATCAAAAGTAAAATCCGAATTCACAGAAGTGTCTTAAGAAAGAAATTATTCATAGATGCACCTTTTTTCCTAACCTTATGCTAAAACTTTACTTTTACTTTGATATTGATATTCTTCCAATATCGTCCTAAGAATTTTCAGATTTCTCTTCTTAACTTTTGACTTAAGAAAGATTGTAAGAACATCGGTATCGGTATTCTCAAAAAAAAGTTAGCCTCTAAAATTCTCAGTTTAAATGAAAAGTTTTAAATTACAGAAGTAATGTCTAATTTAACTGGATTAAACGTGGGGGTTGTTCTCAAAGTATTGTTAGTGTCAACATTCACAACATTCACTCCTAGCTCTTGTTTACTGAAAATCTAGTAACACTTAGATTAATTAAGTTTTTCCTACATTTCTTCTTCACTGCACAGATCTTGGAAAAGTAAGAAAGTTATTTCATGTTGTTTTTGATAAACTGAGGAATACAAATCTTTTACAATATTTTACAATTGGCCTAAATATGAACGCATCTGAGGAAGATCTTAAGAAAATAATTAAGACTTTCATAAGAGAATATTTGATTTCTTTTAAAGAATTACATTTAAGAAAATTCTTTTTAACTTCTTAGTGTTAATCTTAAAATCCCTAATCCAGCCCCAGAATTCACATCATAGACAGTATTTTTTATTTTATTTTATTTTATTATTATGTATATATATATTTACATAATCATACATAATATATAACACATGTGAATTGTGGAAATGTGTTTTAAGGACTGTGCAATATTTTGGTTCAGTTCTGTTCTTTAAATTACACTTTACTTTGTTTTGGCTATTTGCTTACCAGTGCATTTTCCACAAAAAGGAGAAGAAAACATTCCTTCAGGATGAAGATGAAACACAGACTTGTTTATGTCACACTCCCCTCTTCAAAGTGTATTGCTCTGACTTGCCAGCAGTTCAAAGCACCCTGTTGTTAGCCTACTCTATAGCTTCTACAATGGAACTCTCCAATCTGGGCTTTCTGTTAGTGTTCAGGGTTGTATGATGCACAGGTTTGTCTGTTTTCTGCATTTTGGTCAGGGATGGGGGTAGGGATGATGTTGGAATAGCATTGATGCTAGTGTTATGCTTCTCTGGAACCTAGGTAGATGTGACCCAAGTATTTTAGTTTGATATTTTTGTGTATTTTAGACTTAAAAATAAATTTAATATGTAACTTGCAAAAATGTTATATCTCAGTGTTTGCCGTTTCTCAGTTTTTGAAATGATGGGACTGGTAGTTGTTCTTTACATTGCATCAGAGTTTCATGATGGATGGACCAATACAAATGATCGAAAATGACTTTACATTGACTTCCCTTGAAAGGTAAGAAGTTTTTGCATGTTTCAATGACATCTACTGCTATACAAACATCAGCAGAGTTTCTTGCTTTTTTGTTTTTTCTTTCTTTATTATGTTGAGATCTGATTATCTTCCAAACTAAGCACAACTCATTGTATTTGGCCTTATAGATATTTTTGCACATGACTGCAGGCCCAGCAGATAATAGCATGTACTGAACAGTTGTGCTGCACTTGAGTTTCCTGCTGATTGGCGGCGTTTAGCACCCGCAGAGCTCAATCAGTCCATTTTTGTTCCTTCCAAGCTTCTGCCACATATTCAGCAAGCAGGGGAGAAGCCATGAGGGCGTTGCTGGAAATTGAAAAGTTTGTTCTCTCCTGTCCCTCAGCTTTTCTTCTGGAAACACTCTCAATATCCTGTCTGCTTCTAAACAATTCCAGCCACCCAGTCAGATGCTTGTTATGGGCTGTGAGTCAGAGCCTGCGGTGCCACTTGAACGTTATCCCTTAGTGCTGAAAAGCTGTTCCTTTTAATATTGTGTTTCAGAACTCAGTTGCCATGCCTTTAACAACAGCATTCACAGTTTGAGGTCTTTAATAAAAGATCATAGTGGAGACTACCCTCCTGTCCATTATCAGCCATCCTATTAATGGTGGAATCTCTCTCTCTCTCTCTCTCTCTCCCTCTCTCTGTCTCCCTCTCTCTCCTTGAGGACATGGCATTGAGAAGCCTGTGGTGATAAATGTGTTTCTGACAGACCTCCTCGTGCTAATAAAATAGCAGGCTGTGCTCTGGTCATTAGTCTCTGCTCTGTAAATAACAGCCCTGCCACAGAGCTGCAGCTTGAGAAAAGAGCAACCACCTCACAGCCAGAGACATCATATGCATGTTCATCACCTTTTTTTTTTTAAAGGTTTCTTTCAAAAACACAAGGCTTGTGTGGAGGTTAATGGAAAGCAGAGGTATTGTTGATGTAACTAAACTGCTTTAACATGCTAAAGTGTTGCTGGCTGCCGACGGTTATTTTATTATTTATTATTTATTATTTATTTAAAGTCCATCGCGATAAATAACGTCCATGTAGAGCCCAGCTAGCAGATCTAGTAGGCTTTCGGAAAATTGAAAGGCGCTGCAGTGGATTTCATCACGCTTAGCACTAATATAATGTGCTAAATAATGACTCCTCTGACTGCCGGCTTTTTCATTTAAGAAGACAGTGAATGCACGCCCTGTGTAAAACCTTTGTTTTAAGGCTGTCATGGTGGAGTTAATGGCTCATGTGAGGGTCTTTACCATGCTCGTGTAATTTAGCACTAACTACTGTGGCCTGTGGATACGCCCGAGGTCAGTGAACATGCACTTTAGTGCACGTAAGCAAAATTCTCTGCCCTCTGGTATACCGCCCAGAGCCCTAAAGGTCTCTAAAGAGTTATGGCATGCCACAGAAGTAAGATTACTTTTAGTGAATAGTCTTATTTTGAAGCCTTTGCTTTTGTGTGGCCAGCACAGCTCTTTAACAAATTTTACTTGAGGTAATGGTCGTATGAACCATGGGTCGGCATGTCTACAACACAAATATACTCGTTTTATTATGCCTAAACAACTACTGAACCTTCCCGTGTTTTCAAAGATTTTTGTATGTATTGTTGAAAACGGTGCAATAGTGCAATAAAAACGTATGTAACTAACTATTTTACAGGGTAATGCCCTGCATGTATCACTCTACCTTGAATGTGAAGGTAAAACCTTATCTCATAAGATCATGTTCGTTAGTGAACACGTAACAGTTTCATGCGATGTCATGTTTTTATCAGCCAGCTTTTTATAAACTTAAATACTTCGGACGTCTAGTTTCTATCTCTATCACATCAAACCCTTTGTAATTAACCCTCTTAACACAACAAGGCTTACTACACAGTAACTACCAGGACTTCTGTACAAACTGGTGGGGATATTTATTGGTAATACACATTTATAATCAGACTTTTGGCTCATAGGCTGTTTAAGGGCTTAACCATTTAAATTATGCAGAAATCATGAAAAATTGCTAGAATTACGTTTTAATTCTAATCTTTTACTGGGTTACCTAGACAGTCATAGATATGACATGGATTTTCAAACCTGTCCAGTAGCAGTCTGCACCTCACAGTGGCACAGGCAAATTTTCTTGCAGGTTCTTGGCAGTCATATAGGGGTTTTGATTTAACTTTCTTACCACCTTTTTTGATGACAGTTACTCAGATTAGTGCATATTTGATGTGTGTTAATACAAGGTTTAAAGAGGAAGTGTGATTTAGCCTACAGTTAATTCATTTTTTCCCCTGAAATGTGTTGATGTGGTCTGTATTTTAGTTGAGTACTACTGAGTTGTATGTAATGGAGTGTTTCATAGTAATTATATAATGGTTTAACAGTGATTTATTACTATAAGCTACTCGCATTATGTAATGGCTGTTCCAATATAACAGCAGCTTCTATTAGTTGGTGATTATGGGTAATGTAGGAGCATTACTCCAGATATTTTACACGCTTTATTTACAGAATCTGTTTTAAATAATTATATGTTGGTAAACTGGAGGAATTCATACAAGCAAGCAAAATCACAACCACAGCTTTTTGGACCACCCTTGTTTTCTCCTGCTGCTCTACCTTCTCACTTTATCCTTCCTTTCTCTCTTTCTCCCTCTTTCGGTTTCCTTCCAGCCCTCCTACTTCTCATCTTCCTCTTCCACCTCTGCCCTATGTTTAGTCTGGCTTTAATACAGTGACCTTCAGTCCCATTATGTCACAGTGGAGTTTTTGGTATTTACAACAACAGACATGTTGTCTGATCTCTAGGAAGCATGGAGGGGAAGAGACAGTAGAGCAGACAGTAGAAAGTAAGAATGAATAGAGTGGGAAGAGCAGGAATCCACTATATTCTTACCATCCCTGAACCAACAAAGTGGCTCTAAGTATCCTATGCACTGTTCCAACTGCAAGTTATAACCCATGTCATTCCTGTCTTTGCGTGAGATCAGTGTACTCTAGCGTACCGTTCGTTTTGAAAAGAAAGTGTCAGCAGGTGCTTTCCTGGATAAACATGAATTAAGGGCACATTCCATTTGAACCCAAATTGAGGCTCCGGGCAACGAGGATCTTTCATTGGTTATATAGGCATTGAGAACATGATAATGCTTATTACCTCTAATTATGGTAAGCGATGCTCTTGTGGTGCAGTGGTGCGAAAGGTTTCTTCTGAAGTATTTCCAGAACTGTTTCAGGATTTCAAACATTAGGGAAAAGGGAATTTGAAGCTTTTTCATAGGTAGGTATGAACGACAATGCACTCATACAAAAATGCTGACCTTACACCTCCACCCAAGCTGAGGTTTATGGCATGAAAGCTTCTGAAAGTGGTTTGGCTCAGTAAATACCAGAAGGACATGTCCTGAACAGATTTTACAACGGCAGTTGCTCACCCAGGAGCGAAGTTTAATCTCTGTTTGTTCAATTGCCAGTTAGCTTTTCTTCATTGCACAGCATTCTGTGTCAACTGACGTTTTCATATGATTGTGAATGTATTTCTTTTATTTACGGGTGTCCTGATATATTCATTTTGTATGTATCAGGCAGTATTGATCTGATCGTTTTTTATAAATAATACAGCCATGTAGTTTAGATTACATATACAGCCATGTACTATGTGTATAACATGACATTCTATAGCAATAATAGAAGTGTAAAATACATGTAATCCCCAACCTGAACTACAATGCACAAATGTGTTATTTTTTAAACCTAACTGTGGATTTAAGTGCACCCCAATTTAATAGAAAAAATGGACTTTTAGATATTTGATGGTGCATCACCAACTGTTTCAATTCAGAATTACATTGTAGGTGCTAGGATAAAGATTTAATAATAACAACATTACTATTCAGATTTTTGCATTCTTATTCACAGTTCTAGGGACATGGATCCAACTCCATATAGCTTGGTCAGAATTCTCAGAACAGGATTTTAAGGATTGAGACGACACTAAAACATTAAAGATTTTACTCTAACATGTTGATCTGAAATTCAATAGCTTCCCGCTTCATCCATCAATGTGACTCTTGAATTGATTAAAAATACATTGTTAGCATATTTTACCATTTTTTACATATGGTGCCATGGCCATGTGTATCCATATCATGTTATGCCATGTGTTCAAATTCATTTTCTTTTCTTTCCAGGCCCTAAATTACTTTCTCTTTGCTTGTCTAATAAGATGCTACAATAAGCTGGGTTCCCTGAGCTGCAGTGAAACCAGTCTGGGCATCTCATGCTGGGTAAATCACATTGGCTTTGTGCCTCTTTCCTAAACCTAAGCACAATCAGCTGCAAACCAACTTTTAAAACTATTCATCACAATGACAAAAGCTAATGGTTTAGCACTTTAGCATGCTGTGCTAGTTTTGGGTACGACCTTGTATATGATCTGCACCCAACACTGCAGGCCAAAATCTAACACATTTGGTCTTCAATCTGTTCATGTCCTTCAAGTGATTAATGGCAATCAATATTCAATTATCAGGTCTGATGCAACCAGAGAAGGACTCTCATCATGGGTTGTAGTTCCAGAGAGTGGAACGTGATCATTCTAAGACATGGTCATTTAGGAGAGTTATGGTCTTTTTTTGGCAGCAATTACCTGTTTGTTAAGTTAATTTCTATCATTTCTGTTAAACAGCATGGCATCACATTTATTGGTGCTGGTGAATTGAATAGGAGGCACAGAACCTTTTAAACTGGAACAGGTAGTTTTGTGTCATTCTAATACAAACTCCAGCACACTCTTTGTTACTGAAATCCATATAAAGTTCTAAAGATTTTAAGCATTACATACAGTTGCAATCCAAATTATTCAACCCCTATTGCAAATTAGGTTTATGCTATAGGTGATGATCTGGGGCTGGTTTGTTTCCTCTGGCACTGGAATCCTGCAGCAAGGGCCAGATGAAATCAGTCAGGTATCAGGAAATCCTAGGAGAAATGTCCTGTCTTCTGTAAGGAAGCTGAAGCTTTTGGCCATCATTGGGCCTTACAACAAAACAGTGATCTCAAACATACCTCAAAGTCCACCAAGGCTTGGTTTCAGTGGTCGTCACAGTCACCTGACGTGAACCCCACAGAAGATTTTTAAAGTACTAAAGACTCTTGAGCTATTTAAAATTTTTCAATTGGTCTTGTTTGATTGATTTATTGCAAACACCTGACCGTTTGTACATTTTCATAATAAACCTAATTTGCAATGAGGACTGAATTATATTTATTGGACCTGTACTATTTTCTTTTTGCACACAGATGGATGGATGGGTATACTGATAATTACTAATAGACATTGATAGATAATCTTTTTTGAGTTAAGCAGTGAGTTCCACTGTTTAGGTAACTTTATGTAGTATACATTCTGCTGTGTGTGGAAAAGTGTGTATTTTCTCACATCAGGGATGGTTTGCGTTGTGGAACCTTTTGGGGACCTCACTCTCTCTGTGTATTTGTGTATGTATGTATTCATGCTTGGTTCCTCCTACCTGTGCAGCTACCTGAGTTTTTCTTGACATCACATACTGCGGATGTGAGATGCCATCTGTTGAGTTCAGAGAGCCCTCTACTGTAGATGTGTACTTTTGGTCATTAACGTCACTTTATAGCTGAACCTTCACAGTTTCACAGCACTATATGTGAAGTTGGGCGGGGGGCACAGACTTAGGAACTCATTTATTGACCAGATATCCACCTTCACCTCAGCCACAATAAAAACTGGGCATCAAAACAAAAAAAACAAGATTGCGCTTGTACAGATGGTTCCCTTGGGACCAAAGGTCATGGTGTAGGGCTGTAAAAATGCATCCGAATTTTGGCATTTTTTACCAGTTTTGACTTTCTGACATGATTTGAATCTGGCAGTTGGTCTTTATGTTGTGTTAAAATTTCATGATGAATGACCCAATGCAAATGATCCAAAATCACTTGGAATAAGATCTTTTTACATTGACTTTTATTGAAAGTTAAGATGTTTTTTCCTTCTCTTGTACATTTTCCATTTTGGAGTTACAATACAATATCCTCCAGCCATATTTTTGTATTATTGAAATCAAACCAAATCATGGTAAAATTAGACATTTCTATATGTATTGAACTCAATACAGTGCTTGTGGCATTGTGTAATGAGAGGAGACCTAGATAGTGTGTGCAGATTGTCAAAACTGTCAACATTAGGGTAAAACATTGAGAAAATAAAAAATTGGCAGGGTTAGTAGCCTGAAAAGACAGTATATTCCTTTTACGGTGGTTAGTGTGGCGCAACAGATAACACCACTACCTGCCAGTGAGCTACCACCACACCACGCGGGAGACTGGGGTTCAATTCCCAGTCTGGGTGACTATGCTGCGCTACACCAATAAGAGTCCTGGGCAAGACTCCTAACACTACACTGACCCACCTCTGTAATACGAGTAACCTTGTAAGTCGCTCTGGATAAGAGTGTCAGCTAAATGCCATAAATGTAAATGTACTTTCATTTTCATACTTCTGAATAAGTGGGTTAGATGGAAGCATGTGTATGTGTGTGTGTGTGTGTGGAGGGGTGATGGAGAGTTCATTTTGGGATTATATCAGACTGTGGGCGTTCTGAGCTTGGAAGCATGTGCTGTTAGCAAAGAGTTCAATCACCATCAGCCAGAACTGCTGATCATCCATAATCTCCTCTCTCCATTCCACACACACACACACACACACACACACACATAGTGTGCACATGTGCCTGTATCACCTTAACCGATTCACCCTGTTCATCAGCTGCCTGGAGGAGGAGAAACTGTGTGTGTATGTGTGTGTTGCAGCCAGCTCTTCAGATGCCTAAAGGAGCCAAGACAGACTGAATGTTTTTGCCTTTCTTGTCTGTGACAGTTTTTGTGCTTATAGCAGCATGACCGATTCACCTGCCTCATCAGCAGCTGATAAGAGTGAAAACAGTGTGTGTGTGTGTGTGTGTGTGTGTGTGTGTGTGTGTGTGTGTGAATGAGAGGGAAGCGGAGATGTTTTCATATCACTCTGACCGATTCACCCATGTTTCATCTTGCTGATAAAAGCAACGTCAGTGTGTGCATGTGCGTATGTGCAGCATACAGTATAAACAATGCATAATGAGGCTGTGTGATGTTGGTCAGGAACTCTTCTCTCTTATTCCCAGTGCAAATGATTAGCATGGCTACTTTCAGATCCCTCTGCCTTTAACAGCTCATTCACATTCCGTAGAACAAAGGAAAAAAAACATCATCCTTATCACTACTCAGTTAGTACAGTGTTAAATCACATCCTACAGATACCTGTACAAGCACATATTAGGAAAAAAATAATACCCAAAGCTCATAGCTGTTACCGTGCTGTGTACTGTGATCACACCTAACATTTTGTTGTTGACGCATTCAGACACAAATCTGTGTGTAGAGCACCTCTGAAGCGTGTACGTCCACATTGTACATAATGAAATAGATCAGCATGTGGAATTACAGCTTTCTGTGTGCTGCTAGGGTATCACCTACTCTATAAAATAAGCACCATGCTGCCTCTATTGTTGGATGCACTGTAATAGCATCTAAAAACTATGGAAACAGTTATTATTGGTTCATCTCAGTGGCACTGCAGGTAGTACATTGTCCTCAGGATTGGACTAAGCATTTCAAGACTTGACCATGAGAAATGCTGTCTCAGGAAATCTCCAGATGGCATGCTGTCTCTCTCTCTCTCTCTCTCTCTCTCTCTCTCTCTCTCTCCCTCTCTCTCCCCCTCCCTCTCTCTGCTCTCTTTAGTCCATTAACTGTTAATAATTCTTTGTCGTGACCGCTGACCGATCTTGTTCTGTCTTTAGTTAAACCGAGCAGTTTGTGGGCATGCATGTGTGTGTGGAGGTTGGAGAGTGTGCTGCGGCCTTTAACTCACTCTGACAAGGATTAATTACGAAGCAACGTATGTCATTAAATCAGTTTTTTTTTTTTTACAGGATACTTCTTTTCTGCTTTTCCCGCTCTTGAATGTACTAGTCACTGAAATGTGTTTATTTTTAGCTCATTTTGACTAATTGAAAGATAGATGAATGGAGATGAAGAGAAATGAGGAAAATGGGGACCTTTTTAATCCTCTGAGCATGTGTGTATGTGCGTGTCTCCTTGTGCACTCTCAGCATTTGCTTATGTTTCAGTGTGTTGGATTGTATCAAATAATCTTTTTCGTTAATATCAGCAGAGCAGGAAATTGCCCCACGTTTAGCTGGAGGCCGTTTCTAACTCTGGAAGATCTGGAGTAGTCTAATCATTAGTCTTTTCCCTCTAATCTTCCCACCTTTCTTTAATGCAAACTCAGTCTATTCTGTAACAAGCCCACTGAGATCACACTGTTTCAAATGGGATCACCTGCAGTCATTAGTAGGCCCTGCTCTTCTTTCTGCATTTCCATGCCTAGTTCGTTTGCAGTTATTATGGACTTCATTCAAGCAAAACCTGTATGTTGCTGTTTAATGAATTTGAGACAAGCATTTTCTAGACAACAAATCCTTTCTCCCCAAGTTTGTGAGATGTTCATCAATGCATTGGGCTAGAATTGCTTTTAAGTGAAAGTTTATCATTCCTTTGGTGCAGTAACAGTCAGTGCTGCACTGAGAAGGATTTACAAATACAGAATTTGATTAAATTCAGCCACGAGAGCATCATTGATGTAAGGTACCAATGTTGATAACCAGTTTTAAATCAGAAATGCTAATCCAGCTCATACTGAAGGTATTTGATAGTGCTTTATTACTCACACAACACAATTTCACTGCTCCATTGCTAGTGGGCTTTATACTCCTCTGTCCAATGCCTGGTACAGGTTGGCTCTGGGCTCCTGAGCATGCCATTCTATTGATTATCCTTTTCTATAAACATTACACAAACTGTGTAGCTAAATTAGCTAATCAGAAGTGTTGCCTGGACGCATTTAGACATTTTTTTTGTATAAACTCCTAATATCCACAATGTAAGACAGTGTAAGAATTTTTACATTTCCACTATGCAGTGACCACCATCTCAATTAGCGTAGCAGTGCATCCTAGTAAAAACTGCTGACTTTGCCAGTGCTAAACTGGACAATTAGCTCAGAGCATGTAACCACAAGCCAAATTCTAAATAGAAGTTGGGGATAAAATCAGGTTATATGCATATTTTACAAACATTGCATAACTTGTGTGTTGAAGTTAGTGTTGAATACAGTAATGAATGGATAACTTTTATATAGCTCTAACTCCAGAGCTATATAACTATTGTTATACATATTTATACAGCTATAAATAAGTCAATTTCCGATGATTCCAGGTTTGTACTCTTCTATTAGCAATACAGACTGCACTGCTAAACCTGGACACAAAGCATCATTATGTTTAAAATGGCAGTCAGTAAAGCAGTGTTTAGTCCTGGCTACCTCTTGGTTGGATTTTGAATGTTTGAATGTTTTATAAATGTATGGGTCTCCAGACACTTTGTTGACTTTTACAAATTGGCCAAACGGCCTATGCCTGAGGTGCATCAGATCTGCATTTCCCCGCAGTGGGCATCCGTCTACTCAACTTAGAGGATATCCTTATTTAAACAATCAACCTTTTAACCAAATGATCTCCAAGTAGAGCAATTAGTGTCTTAATTGCTTTAATGAAACTGATAGCAGTTCAGGTTCAGGCAGAGTTCAGAAACATTAACTACAGAGACTCTCAGTGCAAGAGGTCAGTCAGACCCTTTAAACCTTTGAAGTGAAACCTCTAAATGATGCAAATTAAGAACAAGTAATGAAATACATCACATATCATTTCATTTTTCCAGGCTAATGTACCTCTTATTTATAGTGGTACATTCCTCTTTACAAAACTGCCTCAACTCTATCTTTTCTTTTTAGGTCTGGACATAGACTTCACCATTCCAACATGCTGAATAGCTCCATGCTTTAACAATTTCTTTGTGGATTTACTTAGCTCAATGTTTGTTTGTTTTCTTTCTGCATAACCCACTTAAGATTTTGCAGAAAAATCTCCTGAACAATTTGCTGGTACAACCCAGAAGTCAGCAGACCATCAATATATAAATTACAGGTCGCAGACTTGAGGCGGCAAAGCAGTACTAAACCATAATACTGGCACCTGTGGTGGTGAGGTGGCGTGGGAGAGAGCGAGTGGCAGTCCCTTCAGCAGCCTGCACACCACCATAACGCCACATGCCAGGGGCTGATCAGGACAACAAGCCCTCAAGGGCGCATAAAGGGCTCAGTTTGCCCACATAGGGAGAGGGGAGAGAGACACAGGGCTGAGCATGATGTCTAGAAGCCACAATGGGACACAGACGGTAGTGACTTTTGCCTTGGAGCCCAATGGGCTTAGGCATGTTTGCTTAAGTTAACATTTTGAGTTGCTCCAGACCTGCGTCCGTGTTGTCTCTGCACGTGCTATGCCCCTCTCCCAGAGGGATGTGCCACACATAACAGCATGGGGGCGTTTGAACCAAAAAAATATATTTTGGATTTGTCTCTTCACAGAACATTCTTCCAAAAGGCTTCTGGCATATCCCTGAGATTTTGAAAAGATTTCAGATGGGCAACAGTATTCTTTTTGAAGAGTGATGGCTTCCTCTCTACCACCCTACCATGCACACCATTCTCAACATTGTCCTACAAACATGGCATAATCTGACATTTGTCCAAACAGAGCATGTCGCTGAACTGACCCACATAAACAAAAAACACACCCAGGATATATCAGATAAATAAACTTGATCTTGGTGAAGCTCTTCTGTTCGCAATGTCTGCATTCCCTTCACTCTCTTCACTGTCACACAGAAAATGAAGTGTACCAGATATATAAAGAAAACGTTTTTCAGATTTTGGCTTTAACTTTTACCTGCTGCGTATCAAGTCAAATATGGCCTTTGTATAAGACAGTAGCGATCAGTGTGTGTTCCACTGGTGTTTTTTTAGTGATGGTCAGGGATAGCCAGAGACAGAGCTTTGCTCTGGGGACTCCAGAGAAACACAAGCTTTGTTTTTGACAAGTGCTGCTACCCACAGGTGTGGAGAGAGGTGTCACAAGCCAAGCGTGGCTTTTAAGCTTCACTTTGTGTGTGTGCATGTGCCCCTGAGGACATCTCTGAGAAGTGTGGGTCAGGGAGTAGATGTCAGACTCTAGCCTCAGAGGACACATGTCCTTGCTTGAGCACTTCTACTGAGATGTCAGCATGCTGTTACAAGCTGCAGTGCTCCGGATGGGTCAGTGTGAGCTTTCAGTGCACACAACACTTTGGCGTCCATTGGCCTTTAGAAAGGAGACTGGCTTCATTCACAGTGAGTGTTAGTCGTCACCTTCGATTCAACCAGAGCTTCCTAAGTTTAGGTAATTATAAACTTACAATGCGATGCACATTTATATGCTGTTAATTAATTTATCTTATTATCCAGTCTGACTGCCCTTCCTGGTCATTCAGCTCACACTGCAGTGAAAATACTTCATTTGCGCGTTATGTGTGTGTATAGTGACAAACACGTGTTGTTTTCTGTCACCTACTGATGTAAAATAGCTAACTGGATCAGCTCTATAAATAGAAATGCTCTGTTCTATTTATAGAGAATTCTACCAATAGGGGAATTTTGTGGATTTTTATTTAATAATTAAAGTATTTGCTTGGTTTACACAACACATTTTATTATTGAAAATGTATAGTATATTGAGGCTTGCATGTCTAACAGTCCGTGTTCTGTTTAAAAAATGTATTGGTATATCAATAGTGGCAGATGGTTAAAGTATGGCCTGCATATTTTGACAAAAGCGCTCTCATGGAACTACAACTGCTGTTTAGAGATATATAGAGATATAGAGAGACATATTCAAATCAAATCAAAGTTTATTTGTTACATACATAGTCATACGCAGTACAGCAAGTAGTGAATTGCTTTGATAACTGCCTGCGTACCTAAAACAATAATATATTAAGATAGAACATAAAAAAAGATCAAGCAAGATGTCATTTAACCTAAAATAAGAAATTATTTAATATATATATATATAATAATAATATATATAAATACATATTTACAATATTTATACAATACATTTATAATTCAGCATTCTGCAACATCACTGACTAACTCTTTTTATTTTGAGGAACACACTTCTGAATGGTTTGTTTACTACACATGAACACTTTATTCATAATAGCCTTTAACATGGAAGTCTATAATGTGGATATCACTAAATATTGTATTATTAATCGTATAGGATCCAGGTAGCATCTGGTGTCTTTTAGAGTTATAGCTCCGAAAAAGTTAGTTAATTAAAAAAAAAAATTATGTGGTAACGAGCTGGGGGATACCATTCCAAAGCTTTAGACCAGTGACACTTAATGTCTAATTGCCTGCATTAGGGAGTCTAAAGTAATGGAGCGTACACAGATATGGAGGGCCCAGACCATGAGGAGATTTTAAAATGTAGAAATAGCCAAAGTTAATGTTTCATGGTAGGGCTGTGATTCTACAGCCTAGCATGGGTATAAACCCTTGCTGCTAAACACACGAAACACACTGTACACAGACACGAACCAATTTAAGCCCTGAGCAGGGACACCACTAAAAAACAGCATACAATAATTAATTCTGGAGATCACAAAAGCATAAATAGACTCTCACCTGGAGAGTGAGTAATAAAAGGGTAAATCTTTTTTCAGTATTCTTGAGGTGAAAAAGGACTGTCCTTGAGAAGACTCAATAATAACCCCCAAATGTCTTACCTAAGATGGGGAAGATAAAGAGAGGTTGACAGTTTTCTTATTAGTTATGTTAGAAATTGCTTGATATTCAATCTCAAGAAATTATCTTGAGATAATGGTAATGGTTATTTCAGTATAATCAGTGTAGCAATGAAACTCCAAGCCATGATGCCTGATTATATCACCAAGGGGTAGCAAGTAGATTATAAAAAGCAAAGGACCAAGAAGTGAGCCTTGAGGAAACCCTGAAACAGACACGTTTCGAGTCAGACCCAATTCTGCCAATAGAGATAAACTGCCGTCTGTCAGTAAGATACGATCTAAACCAGTACTGCCAAACAGATTTTCAGGCAGACGCAAAGGTACATTATGGCACACTGTGTCAAAAGCAGCCATGATGTACAATAAAAGAAGTACTTTTCACAAACCTTGATCAGCTTCTGCAACTAGATCAATGACCATCCTGTCAAGCACCGTTTCTGTGCTATTCTTAGCTCTAAATCCTGACTGAAACCCTTTTAACAGTTAATTAGGTTCAATATGGCTGGTCAGCCCTACTACCTGCAAGAAAGGAGAAGTTAGAAAATGGAATTTTGTCATTTTTAAAACACTGATTTCATTTTAAATAGAGGTAACTTGGTCACTTTCTGACTGACAGGAACTGAGCCATTCAAGTGATGATGACTGTAGTTATCAGGAAACAAATGGGAGAAAGATATGACAGCCCCTAGCAGCCAGTTCTTGAAGGTGATGTGTTAAAAGCAGGTAAAATACTGGCATTGAGGCAGCAAGGTCAACATGGTAAACAAACTTCTGACACAAACCTTTAACAAAACCTTTAATAACAATACTTGTGTCTTGGTAAAATACCCAGATGGGGATGCATCAGTAATGATTCTAAGGCATCGTAGCCATGCATTATTGTCAAGTGGTAGCAAAAGGCAAAGTTACAGTAAGCAAACCCAAACCATCTGAATAAACTCTGGGTCCAGGAGAGCATGCGGAGACGACACTCTTATGATAGAAGCCACTCTTATGTTGGAAGCTATTATGACTATATTATGCTATTATGACTATGAAGATTTATAAAACTTTACTTTATAAAATGGAACATTAAACTCTAAAGTAAAACTCCATAGATAATTTAGACTCAAATATAATTCGAATTTTGATTATAGATTCATGCTCAATAATTTGTATAACAAGGTCTTATTATTATACTTGTAAATATACTGTTGACCAGAAGGTCAGTGATAGCTAATGTGCTACAAACTGTCTGAATGTCTTCTTCTGTAAACTGTGACAGTCTGATGTTCAAATATTTCAATTAGAATTCTGAAAGAGAAAAACAAGAATTTTGCATGTTTCAGTTACACTCTGGGGATAGACTTGTCCTGGGATGATCTTGGAGAGAAATGTAGCTCCAGAGGGACCAAACACAGGAACCAAACACAGTCATAGTCACAGTTGTGCTTTCCTCTTTGTGCTAAAGCAAAATATAGCCATATAGCCTGAAACTAAAACATTAGACATCTGACCTTTAATATAGGCTTTTGTACTTTGACTCCTTATAAACCGTACGCATTGACTGACCTTATAAAAGGGGAAGGAATAAAAGAGGGGGGAAACAAGGAGAAGGATGGCGGGTGAAATAGCTTTTAAGAACCAGGATCAGATTTTCCAAATCTGCTGCAGCAACAGTAAAAACCCAAGCTTGAACCACAAATGAGGACAATTACTTCCACAATCCAAACCGACAAATTGGCTTAAGAACCGCGGCCATACCTGAAGCCACATGTACTCATTACCAGCGCTTTTAAATGGAGGGGTGCTGTTACAGCCAATCCATTACATTGGCTCAATATAGCCTGTCCCAGGTAATCAGTTTATAAAGTTGATGATTAATTAACCAGCGTATCTACCATAGCCTAAAGCAGAGCAGCAGAGGTTTTAGAGAGCACCTAAAGAGCTCTTTCGTTTAAACCATTCTGAGATTAAAAGATGGTATTGCTTGCCTTTGCAACTGTGTAAAGTTCTGCTCAACGTTACAACTGTTGGGACTTCTTCATCTCCCCACATCGCTCAACACTGATGTAACAGAACTGGCAGTTAGCATTCTCATCCAAGCACATTCAGCTATTTAAGGACCTTTCATTAGATGCAGTTTGAAAAGATGCAGTGTCTCAGAGGAAGCGTTGTTAGCCTTCACCTTTCCAAGCTGAAAGGGGGGCACATAAGGCACATCTTAAAAGAAGTTCTATCTAGTGGTAATTGGAAATGACTGAGTTGGGGAGAAAATTGAAAAAACATCTCATAAGAAAGTAAATGTAGTTTACCTTTGAGTTACAGGTTTGGACATTAAGGATCAATTTGGAACCTTGAGTTTTTTCTGACTGTGTAGAAATTGGATGGATGATTGCATTTCATTCATTGTGCTGCATATATAACCCATTACACTTAAATGCTTTATGTATCTATAATGCTAAACCGGGTAGAAATGTATATGTATTTATATCAGCATGGGCAGATATGTACATGATATACAAAATATCCAAAATTGGAACGAATTCAGGATTCCTATACATACATCCCTAATCACCACTTTCCCTTATAACACACCCTAGTTTTGTCACTCTAGACACTATTCATATTTGTATTTATCTATTGATTCATTTATTTCATCTTCTCAGTCACTTTCTAATTATTTGAAATGTGAACTTGCACAGGACCAATATATACATATGGGGGAAAAAAAAATGATGAATATACTTAATTATATTGTGTACGTCAGTTCCACACTTACTCACATTTCAATCATTTACATTTGTGGCATTTAGCTTTTTCCAGAGCGACAAGGTTTCTCGTATGACAGTGATGGGCCAATGTGGTGTTAGGGGTCTTGCTCAAGGACTGTTATTGGTGTAGCACAGTGTAGTCACCCAGACCGAGAATGAAATCCAGTCTCTTTAGAAGATTACATTAGGTAGTACATTAGGGCTGCTCAATCCTGGTCCTGGGTGCAGATCCTACACAGCTGACTCTAATGTCCAGTTGCTCTTAAAGGCCTTCCTTTTGTGGATCAGGTGTGTTAGATTCAGGGTGATAGGTCTCCAGGACCAGGATTGAACAGCCCTATATATATATATATATATATATATATAGTATATCAACACAAGCACAGATTTCATGTGGACCCGAAGTCACTGCCATATATATATATATATTTAAAAAAAAGCCCATACGGCAGCTGCTTGATGGCATTCACGTTGATCTCTGTGATTCCATGGTCATTGTCATCTTCTGTGTTGAAAGTACATCCCTCATCACTGTTCACTTATTCTTCCAGGCCATATGTAATCCTCTGCCTCACCAGCTTGACCCACCCCTGAGTACACACACGCACACAAAGAGCAGCCAGAGGGGGGGTTAGGAGAAAAGCATCATCAGCAGAATGATCAGCGGCGAGCCTGCCGCCTCTGAGCTGTGGCTGTTATGAGCCAGTTTTCTTCCTTTCACTATTTCAGCGCTCCATATTTTTTCTTTGCCACATTTTTATTCTTACCATATGATCCCTCTCTGTACTGCTGGATGAAGATAATGCTGTGTCTAAAGAAGACCATAAAACGGAGAGGAGGAAACTAGAGGACTCAGCAGCCACCATATCACACACACACACACACATAGAAAGGCACAGTCTCTCTCTTTCTTTCTGTGAAATTATGACACATCAAAGTAGGAAAAACTCACATCAGCACTGAAAGCTGCAGTGTGGTTTGTGTTTAGTGTTCTTAATGATGTGAGGTTGGCTTTTGTTTAGCGTCTTCTATGAAGATGTGAGTTTGGGCATTCTCTGACTTCGTATTCTCTGATTTCGTTTGCTGTGTTGTGGAGGGATGCTGACAGACGAAGAGACACTGTGATTTATTCCTTCTGAAATGATGGATGAGGCTCGTTAGTTGTGTAGAAATAGAGTGAGCCTGAAATATTTTGCATTCAGCATGTGGAAATGCTCCGAATGCTTATTGTGAATCTCAAAATCAGTATTCTGGGAGTCAAAGCAATCATTTAAGGTGTTTTTCACATAGAATCTTTTAGTTCTCTCTCTCTCTCACGCTTCCTTCTTTCTATTCTTTCTCTCTCGCTTTCTCCTTTTCGTTTTTTCTTTATTTATTTATTTCAGTTTTTCTTCTTTCCTCTGCTTTTCTGTTTCTTTCACTTTTTCTATTTTATTCTCTGCCTCATCTCGTCCCTCCTCTCTTTGTCTATCTTTCTTTCTTTTTCAGCTTTTAGCTTCATCTGTTGTTCTCCCTTTTTCCTCCTAGTTCTTTCTTTTGTCTGCTCTCTCTTTCTATCACGCACTTTCCTATTTCCCTCTCTTTCTCTTCAGTGTTATCGGCCTCCTCTCTTTCTGTTTTTTCCTCCAGTTCTTCCTTCTTTGTTTCTCTCTCTCTCTCTCCCTCGCTCTCTCTGCGTTTCACTAGTGCAGTGATGGATGCTGCGGTCATTAGTACAAGATGTTGTGGCTCCTGGTTGAAGTATGAAGTAGTCGTCAGTGAAAAGTCCTGGAGCCAGACACACAGACACTAGACAGATGCCTGCAGAGGAAGACGGTTGGGGATGAGTTCCTCATGTCCTGAGGCAGTAGGGTCTTTAGTGTGACATACAGCCCACCCTGCAGAAGGCTGAAGAGAGAAATTCTTATGAGGAACAGCAGGGTGGGAGGGAGGCGTGTGTTAGGTGTGATCTATTGAGTGCTGGGCTGTTTTTGTCTCCTGTCATGGGGGGGGTCAGCTCAACAGTAGCCCGAGGGTAAAGAAGTGTGTGCCCGTGCCAAAAACGCTGCAGTTAGTAAGAGAGAAAACTCTCCTACCCTCGGGACTTGCTGTTTGCCTCTGTTGAGGGAGATATAGATTCACCTGTGTTGCTTAAAGCAGCTTGAACTTCTGTCTTTCTTATGTTTCTGTTTTATATACCTCAGCTTTTTGAGGGTTATGTAGTAGGAACTGCAAATGATTTCTTCTGCTGTGACTTTTTTACAGCAAATAGCCTACTGCTACAGTCTCCCTGGAAAATAGGTATTGGCCCGGTTCACAAAAGCTTTCCTAAGAAAAACCTACAAATAATCCCATATATATTAATCTTCATTAAGAGTCCTCCTTTTTCAAAGAGTATGTTAAGAACAATCACTTTTAATCTTAATCTTAATCTAAATTAGACAGCAATTCTGGTAATTAAGCTGTTTAAACTGATCATTTAAATAGACATACCTTCTGAACCCTTAGTCTAAGACAAGTGTGAGGTCATTGTGAAATATTTATGTGTAAAATATAAAAAAATAATATATACGTTTAGGAATATCAGTTGTTCTTAGAATTAAGTGAAAATGTAAATATGAAGTTGAGGGAAACAAACAAACCAAGAAGAATAGACATTATATGAATCCGACTTCAGGTTCATGTATTTTTTGTATATTTATCATCAAAACTATTAGTGCTGGTGATCTTTTTTTTTTTTTCTAATCGGATCAGCAAAAAAAGGGAGTAGGAAGACAGTGATTTTAGTTTTTAGTTTCAGCTTCATTTGTATTAGTGACTTTTATTTCGACACAGTCTGTTAAGTCTGTGAGGTTGACTTACTTTCTCCTTTTTACACTCAGCCCGTGTCCATATGAGACTCCCATGCCTTACACTAATAGAAGTCCACTCTCTACTGACGTTTTCTTTTATAGCATCATGTAACAGTGTCATACCGTTTTTATTCACATGCTCTGTTCGCGTTACAGGAAGCCGGTCAGTCTGTATGTTTTCACCACAGCTCCGCGTCCAGACTGAGGGAATTGTTACTGTAAGGAGTAACAGTGGCAGTAGAACTATATTCCACTCTGTTATGATTTAACTTTGGCAATGAACCTTACACAATGATCTATTTATACATGATCCGCAACATCACTATTCAATTGTAGTTATCTTTGTTGTTTTAAAGACATATTAGTGACCTCTTTCTGTGACAAACAAATGATTTTGTTATGTGTATTGACGACCACTGTTTGGTGTAATGATTATATGTGTACAAATTCATTATATTTTAAGAATATTGCAATACCAGAAATTATTGATATCATGGCATTTGGCTGCATTTTGTAATGAATATGATTACATTTTAATTCCTGAAAAGACATCTCTCAAATTATAGCATGGTATGTGATCAGTGTCAGCTATTGCATGTTAACTTCTGAGTCTGTGCCAATTCCATTTGCATAGAGATGAATATGCCGTAGCATGAATAGACTCAAGCCAGTCAATGTGAAATGAAGATCAAAATCTTGTGTGTGGTGACAATATTTATGCTGCAGCGTGCTGTCATTGTCGTAGTGAGGCATGTTGGACCAGGTTCAGGAAACTCTCCACGCTATGCAAAACGTGTGGCACAATAAATACCTCTAATTTATATTGATCAGTGCAGCAGCTTTGACTTACTGCTGTGGTGTTTTTGTCAGAATCCAGTCAATTTCTATCCAATCAACTTCTTACTGTGCTAATTCAGGTTGACGAGCGGTGTTCGGTTGAAAACTCAGATTCAAAGCTATTGATTTCTTAATCTAAAAAAGTACTGTCTGGGGAAAAAGGCAGCAACAATTAAAATAAGAAAGTAAACAGTTAGGGCTCCCTAGGTGTAGCTGTCTAGACGCTTGCTCTATCGATCCCTGGTGATGCCGCAACCGGCTCCCCCAGTCACTCAGAGTGATGCCAGCCAGTGCAGGCATCTGTTAGCTGGTGTAACAGAAATGGGAGTTAATATTCTCTTACAGCTACAATGACTTTGTATCAGCAGCAGTTTGAACAAATGGGGTTGGTGACTTGGAGGTAGCACATACTGTGTGTGAATTGAATATGACTGAAATCATAATAAAATTTGAGTAAAATCAATTATTATATCAGTGTGGCATCAAGCAGTCTGACAAAGAAATAGGATATATATTGCCAAAAGACAACAAATCAAAATGAACTTGACTGCAAATAATAACTCAAGGTTCTCTGACTGTACAGTAACAGCTCAGTCATCAAACTAGGCCCAGTTTTACGTGTGTTGTACTCTTTGGTTAGTGGTTTTACCACAGTTAAGGGTGTTGTTTTTAATCCTAGCAAGGAATATTTCTCACTGGTAATCAGGCAGGCACTAAAGGCCTTGTTCACACCTGCCATTTATGTGTATTTTGTATGATCTCACAAGTAAGGACTGGCAAACCATGTGATTAAAATGTTTGAAATACACAAAATAGGACACAAGCTAAAGCTAAAACACAAGTAAAAGCAGCTGACAGCCCTCTTCAAACCCCTAAACCTTTTAAACCCTGTGTATAGACCTAATATTACTATTATAATTTACATGACTTTTATAGGCCCTTAAATAGAACCCTGTGGCACTCCCCGAAATCTGGTAAACTAAACAGATATACAAAATTCTCAGTTTTCTCTTAAGAATTAATAACTGAATTATTAACTTAAAGTTTAAGCGGTGTGTCCATGTTTGTAACGTATTGTTGGGAAGACTATTACCAGGACACTTCGTTCTTAGCGTCACAGTAATTCTAGCGGTGAGGTTTATGAATGTTGGCTGTTGTCTCTTGTGTTTTCTGTGTGCATCTAGGTATTGAGAGTTGTAAAGCTTCGGTTAGGGGCTTGTGAATCAGGTTGTGCTGTTGTATGCAATTTAGCTTGGCACGAGTGATGGGCACAACCACCATGACTTCTAGCCTAAAGATGAAAATGGAAAGGAATGTCTGATAAGAGTCTGCATGACTGCAGATGAATACTGTCACATATCATTCTGCTTCCAAAATCTCTCTTTTCTCTCTCTGTCTCTCTCTCTCTCTCTCTCTCTCTCTCTCTCTCTCGCTCTCTTTCTCTCATGAGATTGGAGTAGGACAGCATGGTGGCTGTCAGATAAGCAGATGGGACACATAGACAGACATGTTCAGTCAGCCCTGCCAGTCAAGTTCAGTCACACCTAGATAGCATGTGTGTAAACTGTATGGGGCTGTGGTAGGCTAATACAGTCAGGAAAGAGCACTTCCGAACTGTAATGTAATTACCTGTCCAAGAAAAGCTGACATTTACTGTACCCGCTATTCGCTTCCAGTCTATCTAACAGAAAGCTGATACGAGTCCAGCAGTGATCTGGACATGGACACTGATAAAGTAGAATGGAGGATTAGTGTGGTAGGCTGTGGGGTTGGACTGTCACGGCTATTTATCCATGTAGGGATGGAGAAAATCGTTTTCTGCAAGCGGTTTTGTTCAGTGTTCCATTTTCCCAGCGGAACACCGAAATGAGGTGATCTGAGAGAGGGGTGGGGGGGGATGTGTGGGTGTATATTTGTGCCTCTGTCAGGGTATCTGCAGGTCTTTAAAAAGTCCTTTTATATACATAGCCTGGCAAATTTATGTAACAGTGGTGAGTGTACTGTGTTGGATGCATTTATCCAAAATCTATTATGTCAAGGAAACGTTACCTATTTCACCCAAAATTATAATGTCTCTAGAGGAATTTTCTGTACATCAAAAATCTGTTAAAAATCTTAGCATTCTTTTCCTTTCATTATTATTGTTACCATTGATGATTAATGGTCTTAGATCTGTATCAAAACGGCCTTAAAGGGTATTAAAGGCCACCACCTCACACATGAAAAGTCTTAGGTAGAAACAGGCCTTGTGTAAGGGCAGTGGTGGCTCAGTTATTCATCACATTGTGGATTTCATACCCAGGTGTGCTAAGCTGCCACTGTTAGCCCCTTGAACATGGCAGTTAACCCTCTCTGCCCCAGGGATGTTGTAGGATGGCTACTTCTACACATTTTTGTTGTACTGTATAAGTGGCAATAATAGTCCTTCATGGTGTGCATGTCCAAAACTATTAAACTATTAACAAAACTAAAATACCATTGACACAATCTACTTCTACTAGATGGTTGCCACTTTTATAGTGGCATCAAGTGGTTGCTTTTTCTCTTGTGGATTACCTAGACAGCTGTGAACATACATCGCCCATCACTCAAGACACAGCATTGAGTCCAGTGGAACCATCTGACACCACACTGCTTTGACATCACAGTAGATGATCCCACAGTAGATCCCGCTAACACCTGCTCACTTCATGTGTCTTGAGTACCCGGATTATATCCGGATAAGGCCAAACAACAGGAGGTGGTCCGAGACGCTTTGGAGTGATAGCATTGTAAACGCATCCATCCCTCCAAGACGCATTCAACAACCAAAACTCCTCCCACTACAATCGAAACACCTCCTGTGCAGTACATCGCTGGGCATGTGAGGAAGATAATCATGTGAGAAAGACAAGCATGGAGGATAACGGCATGTAAACTTGCAAATTTCTGGCACAGCACAGGAGAGGTTAAACAACTGGTTGCCACGTAAAGAGCAGATTTGCATATTCTGTCCCGCACAATAATCAGATTATAATGTCCTCAGGATACAATCCATATACAAGTCACATGAAGTGTCCAGGTGCAAACATTTTTCTTTTTTTTTGTTCAATGAACAAAACATCTGTATTACCCTGTATTAGAGTGGGCAGATGAAGACTGTGACTATGGGTCAGTCTGTTCTCCTGCTAGACTCAAGTAAAGTGATCTAGCTATAGTAGTGTCAAAACTAAGAATGTGCAGAAGTAACAGCATGTCTCATACTGTACTGTACTGTAGTTTCTTAAATATCTTATACTATCTCGATTATGCTAGCAGCACCTGTGTGTATAGTTTGTCCTTAAGATTTAGAGGGAAACCTAGATTTACTGAATCTCTAGACAGTCAGATGGAGTAACAGTTTTATGGTCGTAGTTGGTGCTACAATAAGAGCAAGAAAGCAGTCTGCTATAAATGTCATATAGACTACACAGCTCTTGTCATGTATCCGAACACAGGAGATAAAGCTTCATTAATCTCTCCCATTAGTGTCTCCGCAGAGATGCTGTCAGTGTCCAGGATACAGAACAATGCCAGAAGATTACTCTTTTTCTTCCTTTTCTCTTTTCTCCGGCACTTAAGCACACTCCGTCGCTTTATTCAGGCTAGACGCATGCTGCTTGAAAGCCTGAGAGAAAATGAGGATTATTTCTAAGCCTTCTCCTCTTGTTCTCTGTTCTTTGGTAAGAAACAATGTGCATTATGCCTGTACCTTGCACCACAGCTGGGTGATATATCTCTGTACTGGTTTATATTAGTGTCACACTAACCATATTGACTTTGAACTGTAGAAGTACAGGTAGATGACAAAACAACCGTTGCAGGGTTTCCCATGCACCTTTTTTCTACCAAATTAAAACAAAAAGGGCATTTTTTTTTTATATATATTGCACTTTTGGAGTGGAGTGGTTTGTTTATTAATAAAGGGGAGCTATGTAAAAACATTTGAATTAATGTTGTCATATTAAAAGAAATTCAGAGCATTCTGCTGTGGTGGAATTAATAGGGGTTTGGTAGGCGATGACAAATTGGGTGCAATCCAAATCACACATTTCTATACTTCTGTTATCGTGGGCGCATTACTGGGCTTCCACACTTTTACGCTGCGTTTTACCTATTTTCTCCTCTATTTTGATTGCCAGTTACCCAACCCATACATATTCTCTACCTAACACATGCAATGCTTCCGAAACTGGGAGGGTGAAGACTGACACCACCTGTTTTTCCTAACTAATGCCAATGCAGCGTCACCAGCAGCAGATGCCAGTGCCGGCCAGCATTGCACTGGAGGGACGGAGTTATGTTCATCCTTAGAAATTTGTATAGTACAGTATAGTTTCATTATTATTGGAGATTTGATCAGAAATGGAAACACTGTTCATGGAAGATTTCGTACACATTTTTTAAACTGTGGTTAAAGGTTCATTCACTTTCTTAAAGCAAATGTCTGATCTGATGAAAAGCATGAAAAGCATGAAAACCACATGAGAATGTGAATTAAATCATATTAATTAATGGTAACTTTGCAATAGTTTTTATTTGCAGAGATAGAGATATCTTCTGTCTCCGACTGTTCTTTGTTCTTTGTTGGATTCTGAAAGATGAACGCCATTACTGCAGAGCGAGAGAGAGCGGGAGAAAGGGGAATGGAAAATTGGGAGGGTGACAGCTTGATAGATTAGGTCAGCTATAGTGCTTAGCGCTCTTGTCACACTCCTCCTTTAGGAGACATATGGATGCGCTATCTGGAGCTTTCCATATGGTTTAGATTCAAATGTTTCGAAGCCAGAGGCTGGGAGGCTGCAGAGAGGTGATCAGTTACATTTCTGTCACCTATGGAACACATGCTCCTGCTAGCAGCACTTGTTCACATGTAACTTCATCTTTGTACTGTTTCCCTATTTCACATTCTCACCTCTCATCAAAGAAAGGCCTGGAAGAGAGACTGGAACAAGGGGGTGTAAAGGGGGGCTACAGGAGGAGAAAAATTGCATCACTGAGCTAAAGAGACTGAAAGAGATGGATAGCACGCTGTGGCTGATGTATTTCAGTGTATGAGGGTCGTAGGTCTTGGTGGCTAGCTGAAGCGTTATCTCCTAACTGGCTGTTAGGGCCTCATTAGTGTGTGTCTGCTCCTTAATTATTGATCACGGATTTAGAGATAAGTCACTCGGAGGAAGCAGAAACCCTCTGTATGCTCCAGTGGGCCCCTCTCTATGTTGGGTACATTTTTACACTGCATATTAGCGCTAAAGTGGCTAATCAATGTCTCCTCTTCGCACATCTCTGACTCTACAGGCTTCCATCAATATTGCACTAAATTGTAGATCATCAGAGATTAGTATGTCCTCCGGTACCTTCGGTAGATGAATACCCTCCTCCCCTCCTTTTACCTTAGACCACCTGAGTAGTGGGTACTCATACTCCTTGCTAATCTTTTTTTGCTAAGCTGTTTAACTTTCATGCTAGGGCTTCATGCTTTTTTCAGATAATTGTATTATTTTTATTTCCAGCTGTTACAGTCATTTTCAGGCCCTGAAATGAATATTATTGAATATTTTTTATGTTTATTCTAAGGTATAAATCACTTTCCAGCATATGTTTTTTTTCCCCTGGACAATGACCCCCCTATCCAGCCCCAGCCGTTGGATCCAGCCCCCCCACACCCATATGTCTGGTTAAATATTTCAAAAGCCTGTCCCTCTATTCTGTGGCTTGCTGTTGTGAGTGTGCTTGGGCTTGTGCTGTGTGGATTAGCTCTGGAATTAGCCTCTTCCTGCTATTGTGCTGAAATGAAAGTGTGTTTTCCGCTGACACACAGCCAGTGAAAGTAAAGGAAGTGCAACTTTTATTGTAGTCGTATGCGTCTGCAAATGCTGTAAATTGCTGTGAGTGGCAGCAAATACTGGAGGCTTTCCAAAGTGCTTTCGAGAAGAATTCCTGTACCATTTGTGCATTACAGTCAGTGTGGGCTTTAAAAACCCTTGATTCAGCTCATGAAGGACTTGCATAATTAACTGAATTAGCTGAATTGATCTGAGTTGTATGGATTTGTAAGAAGTGTTTCATAATGATGAAAAGTTGTAATTTAACACTGATCAGCCATAACATTATACCCACCTGCCTAAAATTGTGTAGGTCTGCCTTAGTCTGCCAAGTCCTGTAAGTTGTCAGGTTGGGCCTCCACGGATCACATTTGTGAGCCTTGGGCGCCCATGGCCCTGTCGCTGGTTCACCAGTTGTCCTTACTTGGATCACTTTTGATGATCACTGCAGACTGGCAATATCCCACAATACCTGCCTGTTGATTTGGAAACACTCTAACTCACTCGTCTAGCCATCAAAAAAAATGGAAAAAGGCCCTTTTCAAAGTTGCTTAGATCTTCATGCTTGTACATTTTTCCTGCTTCCAACACATCAACTTCAAGAACCTGTAAGTGGCTTTAATGTCATGGCTGAGCAGTGTATATTTTCTAAAATACTGTGCATGTCCAATACTGTTGAAATATGTTGCCATTGTTGCTCTGTGGTGATGTCATATGACTACACTGGACTGGTTCTCATCCAATCTGTAAAGTTCCTGTAGTGAAGTGAAGTCACTCTAGCTACGGCTAGAAAAACTGAATGATAAGACCAACCATTTGATGACACAATAACGGGGTGATCTAACTATTATAGGGAATGTGTTTATTCATAATAATAAATATAGTATATATTTTGTTTATACAACATATATTAGCATGTTCATCATGAGGCTTGAGTGTCTGTAACACTTGTAGAGGGTTACATTTAGTAAAATGCAGTAAAATGATTCAAATGCAGATATTTTAGCAAGCAGAGTCTGGAACACAGTAAAAATTAAGTTTGGAATATCTGTCAAATCTATGAATCTGTCTAATGCCGATATTTTCTATTTACAATATTTTATTTAAATGTCTGCTGATATCTGGCTGATTCAAATGGCATTGTATATCTTTACATTTTGTCCTGTGTTCTTTGTTACTTTCAGAACTGTATGATAATTTGTTAGCATTACTCTGTACATAAGACCATTGATTCAGAACTCACTGATTTTTCTTGTCTCTTCCATCCTCTAGGTAAGTGAGAGCCCTTTGTTACAGTGGGTAGGTAAGTCTGGAGCCTGTCCACAATTGTATTCTCCTTTTTTTTCCCATTCTACTATTAAAGGAAAGCTTAATTAGTTTCTGAACTTGTCCCAGATGAACACAGAATAGTTTCCCCACTGTTGATTTGTACTGTAGTATGTATCTCTCCCTTTATATTAGATAATGCCTTTAGGGTGGTGTGTAAGCATAGTGTCATTGTGTAGCAGCATCACAATCATTAGGTGCTTCAGTTTCAGGTCTGAAAGCTCTCAGCAGGCTGGTGTGCTTTTGTTGGGTTTCAGGGGCTATCATTTCGCATTTGCTGCCTTGGTGAGCTCTTTCAGTCACCATTAACCTCTGTCCTCGTCCAAATTACTCCCCCCGAAAGCCGCAAAAGGACCAGGAGTGCCCAAAGTGCGGCTAACGCTAGAGAGATGCTGCCAGTTTGGCAATTTAAAGTGTGGTTGAGTGATAGATGAGTGTTAGGAGAATACTGAGACAGGGACTGATATGATTAGCCCTACGTCTCTCACAAAGCATGCTAAGTAGTCATTATATGAATGACTTTGTATGAGAAAGAGGGAGAGAGAGAGAGGGAGAGAGAGAGAGAGTCAGTCAGGAACAATGTGATATAGCACTGCCCAGTGAGAGAAATCATACTAGATGAAAGTTCCTGCATACATTGCTGTTCCTGCATACAATGCTGTTTTATCTCAGTAGTATGACGAGAGTACATCAAGGCTGCATGCTAAATATTGATCCGTAACATTGAGAAAACGAACTTTCAGTATGACTAGACCCCGCAACTGGCGATTCACTTTTCTGCAGACTTTAGCTCCAATCTCAATTTACCCCACATGATCTCTAATTGCTGTCTTCAGAAGTCTTTGATTAGCTAAATGAGAAATGTTAGATTTAGGTTAAAGGTTGAACCTGCATAAAGATTTCCAGGAAGAGGGCCGGCGACCATTTGTCTATAGTATACACTTCTGATGAAATTCATAAAAAAGTAACACTCATCTTTGGATAGGTCCAACAATGCATAATTAAGAATGACCAAGCTAGCTGAAGTCAGACCTCATTAGCCTTTGGTTGTAATGAAATCACTGCAGTTGGTTAAGCCTGAGACTGCTAGTCCAGCCTACACCGATGGACTACTGCAATCCAGATTCTCTGCCAGTACTGAGAATGGAGAATAGTGGGAATTTTGTCAAGCTTAATATCCCACTGAAGCAGTGGCTCAGACAGATTATGCTTGAGGACAATCTAAACTTCTTCACCCCCACACCCCAACCCCCTTCCCCATTCCCTTTTCCCCCTTCCCCCTTCCCCCTTCCCCCTTCCCCTCTTATCTCGGTTAGGTTCAGGTTCAGTTGTGGTCATATGCCAAGTGTGCTCTATCTTTGGTCTGCATATGGCATCAAACATTTTACTGTTAGCAGCCCAAACCACAAGCAGGCTCAGTGCTGGGCCAATGTGATTCTTTGCGTTACCTGACAATTTACCAAGCACTGTCTGCTTAACTGAAAGGGTTATTACAGAGCTGTACCTTATATTGTGTCCTGAAAAGGACGGAACCGTACCTGTACCTCCATGACTGCAAATAGAGCAGAGTCAAAGACCACATAAATGACACAGAGGGATCTGCAAGTGTATAGAGAGTCTTCTTAGGAGTCCTATATCCTATACATATAACACATATATCTGTAGCGCCTCCATCTGTTACTACTGTTACTAAAAAAAGGACTACGTAAAAATGTCTTCTATTAATTATAGAAGGTTTATCTGGATTTTTAGTTTATTATTAGTTTATTAATCAATGCACAAAAGTGCACATAGGCCTTGCCGTTTTTTATAGCCAAATTTTAGCTGAAATCCAAAATGTTTTACAGTCTTGTGTAGCCTGAGGCCGCCATTGAGCACTTCCTGAACTCCACTGAGCACTTCAGTGCAACCTCGTCTGGCCCTCTTTGCATCAACTCTGCTTGTATGCAAAAGGAAATGTTTTTGAGTTTGTTATGTCACGCTCCTCATCTTGGCGCGTCCCTCACGTATGGCTCATATATTATCTATCAGCCTTCTGACAAGGATGTATGTGAAAATTGAATGAACCTAGCAGGCGGCGTAAACTGCTCTCATCCATTTTACATGATGCTACACACCAGCAATCCTGCGAGGACTGAGTGGTTGAAAATAATTAAAAAAGCCTTTAGGGCTGAAGGAAACGCAGTACTGTTTCTGCTTTTCAATAATCACTTTTGTTTTGGAAATTACCAGAGATCCCCCTGAGGCCTGGCAGGCTTTTCAGAATCTCATTAACCTTTTTCTTCACTGAGCTCTAAAGCAGGACTGTGTCTCTTTTGAGCATGTGTTGATCCTCTCATGCCCCTGTTCTCACTTTTATTAACATCGCTTTGATGAGCAATTCTGCACGGTTACCTCTGATGCAATAACTATATAATAAGAACTAGTTATGCGTCCTCCCCATATCAGTACGGCTGTTCTACAAGTAGGAGTTGCTGACTTGAACATTGTACTTGAATGACCCTCAAAGTCATAATAAAAAGTACTGATATTAAACACATTTTTATGTCTGTGTTTTGTAAATGTAAATCTAGTAGCAATGGCCATAAGCAGTGGGACACTTTTTATACTTAGTTGTAAGTACTTTGATTTATTAAGTGAGTGATTTAATAGGTGAGTTAAGCGAGTTATTGAAGAAATCTCTGTGAAAAAAGGTGTGTGCAGTTGTGGACGGCTTTGATGAATAATAATAATAATAATAATAATACACAAATTATATTGATTCTTTCGTACATTAAAGTAACAAATTAAAATACTATATAATGAATACAATGAATAACATTCAAATTTCTAATGACAAGATTCTGCTTCCATTTCTATTTAATTCTAAAACATTATAATGTATGGAAAAATTCAAATGTAGCATGAAAGCGTCAAAGAGTAGCTGTTTACCAACCATTTGGGATGGTTTTGAATTTAATACATTTTATATGCAAGTTAAGTGTTTAATGGTCGGCATCTCGGATGAGCAGCAGCTTTAGGTGTAACAATAGACTACTAGTATACACAGCTGCAGATGTTTTATAAAGTATAAACAGTATATAGGTATAGACATATAGTATAAACATCTGTATGCTTATATATATATATAAACAAATCTATATACCTAGATTGATCTGCAGTGGAAACTTAATGCAAGCGGGCTTAAAATAGAAGTAATCTGAGATGCTCAGGACATGGTTCATGTGCTCATGTGAATCTTTGATTCAGTGTATGATGAAGTTAGGGCAACACACAACTGCCTGTGTGCCATTCTGGTAACTAAGTAATTAACTAATCAGTCCAAGTAGAACTGAAATATGGACATGTGGTCACCACCACCACATCAACAACAACAGCAACATACACAAAAATGATTCACCAGGCAAATAGCAGTGCACAACATTCTTCATATGCCCTTGTGTATTCTTAGTCTTTTGTTTTATTAATTGGAGGCGACCCTAATTTGGAGTGTGAGGAATTGATTTGTATCAGCATCTTAGAAAATCCATCAGCTTTACATCACAATTAGTTGTTAATTTGCATGAGGCAAAACTTTGCAGTGAAGGTGGTATTCAGCTACGCAAGCTTCTCTAAGAGCTTACATAGACTTATGCAATTATTCCCAATCATTTGTTTCATTTTTATTATTTTTAGCAGTTGCATTTAATCGGTTCTGAAATCTTGGGGTGCTGCAGCCCACAGAAAGTCACATCACTTTCCTCACCATCACTAAACCGTTATTAGATGTTTTTTTGTGAAACCCAAACACTGCATGGTCCAAACTGTCTTTGTGCCATTATGCTGCTGGAAGATCTGAAATTGAATCGCCATAGTATGTCCATTTCCTTGTTTGGCAGGATATGACAACAAAATCCCAGAGATGCTAATAAATCAAGGATGAGGTCATTCTGTTGCTATCATCTACCTCACGGTCTGACCCAGAGGGCATCATAAATCCTCTTGATTTGACCTTTCACATAGAATGACATCCAGGACAGTGCCAGGAGCATGCTGCATATTGCTGCTGCTGCAGTAACTATCCTTTGTCCCAGATGTCAGGATGGAATTTACAAGACAGTAATGAGCGATTTACCTTCCTTCACTGGAGGTCAGGTATGCAGCAGAGTAAATGCTTCTGAAAACATAAGAGAGACAGAGATTCACCACACCATTAGAATGCTGAGATTTATACTGAATCAGAGGTTTTTACACACAGTCCTACCATGAGATTTTGCCTTCAATAAAGGGCATGCTCCATGCTAGACGATGGATGCTTCCTCCTGGCTCAACTACATAGTTTACCAAGCAAACAGACCCTTTAGTGTTTTGATAGCCACAGCATTAAGGGGAACTAAACCCGAGGACAAAATCAATAGGCACTCAAGAGGACATTAAGGTGTGATTTAGGTTTTATGGTGTACCTTTAGTGAGAACTGATACAGATTACAGACATCAGCACCAGGCCTCATACCAAGCTCCCGGAACAGAGCCTAACACGGTGAACCTCACAGGACAAATAAAGAAGTCCTCAGGGTTCAGCTTAGTTCTGCTGTTATCCTGAACACATACCCGCACATTCACAGAATGTTGCTAATGTGATCTGGCTGAGAAGCTGTGTTGATGAATCAACACTGAGGGACATTTGCAGTCTCTCTGATGTTTTGGCAAACTCTGTAGATCCCTGCTGAGACACTAGAGGCCTCAGAATTGCAGTTCATCTCCTGCCTCAAATAGAGCATGAATATTCATACATCATATTAGATGATAGTGATTTTGTCATTACAGCGAATAGATTATTCATGAATGCTGTAACTTGATATACTTTAATGATTCTGAAGGTGATACTCATGGTGATAGAATTTGGCCCAGTACTCTGAACTGTAGAGACAATTATGTTTTCTCTTTCTTTCTTTTTTTTATGAGAAATTAAAATTATTGTATTATTGATTAAATTAAAGTTGTGCATGTATACTTCAGTGGCCAGTTAGCTTTTGCAGTTGTCAGTTTTTGAATGCAAAAATCATCATCCATGCAGAAAGGGTTCCACTATTGTTGCGACCCAAAGAACATCTTTTTGTACTATATAGGATCCTTTCTGCTTAGAGTGTAGTTTAGTCACCAGTTACTCACCTACCTGTGTATGTATTATGCATAGGAACTACATTTGCCTTACAGATAAAACACAATAGATCTTGCAATGCATCACAGTTGGACAAAGGTTTTGACCAAAATCAGTTACTCAGATATGTGCATTGGTTAGAATGCATGTCCCTAGTCATCACTGCAGGCTAACTGCGGTTATGCAGTTATTTGTAATTATACCACAACCTTCTCATTGGCTGAGAGACTTTTTAGGAGAGCCAATATTGCACAATAGTGGCAGTCTGACCAAAGCTCTTTAAATATTACTCCACTGCCACATATACACGCAACCTAGCAACAACGCCAATGCTTATAAGACAAAAACGTATAAGACTGACAGCATGAATTATAACAAGTTCATACAATCTATTGGCTTTCAAAATTATTGGATTTAAATTTGGAAGATGAAACTATTAACCACCAGCCTGATGATTGCATTCAAAACTAAAAACCAATTGAGAGTTAATGCTGTTATTTGCTCAGCATCCCAATTTACTTGAACATAGATACAGTATACACAGACACTGTGGGTGCAAAACAGAGCAGTTATGTGGTACATTGTGTGGTTTGAGCCGTTGCTTGGGAAATGATGAACTGTTCCTCGACTGTTATGACTGAAGAGCACAGTCCGATGAGAATGTTTTAGCAGTGGGGTGACTGACAGAGTTGGGCTATTTTGTCTGGGGGAATGTTGATGAACATTCATTATCTTAAACAGTTATCTAACAGTTAATGATTATAACAGAACTGTGGTATAATGGCAATAGTACACTCGAGGTGTGTGCTATAACATGAGAGATGGACACTAGTGTACTGGTGATCTACTACCCTGGTACACCAATGCCAAAATCTCTTTATAGCTCTTTATACCTCTTGTATATTATTGCTTAAACATATGCTAGACTGTTACATGCACAAACCCAGTGACATTGTTCGCAGTTAAACAGCTATGCAGCATGAAATTAAATAGTGTTGTGATGTGTAAAACTCATTAAGAAAGCAACATTCAGCGCTCACATGAAACATGTATGAGCTGATTTTCCCAAGCGCAGGAGATGGGAACTATGGGACCATCTCTCTAATTAAATGCCATTTAAAGTGGCCGTATAACTGCTTTACGATAAATCCTGATAAGGAGCTGCGGGACACATACTGGAACCGGGAATCAGAACTAAATAAAACTGTAGTGTGGAGGTATTTATTTGTGACAGTCAGAAAATTAATAATTACACTGTTAGAGTCTGTACCTTTATATTAAATTGAGTTTTTTTTTTATTCACACAGGCAGGCTAAGTCAACTGCTTTGGCTGAAGTAGCTCTGTCTTACATGTTTGGGTAGGTGTCTGTTCTCTAGAGCCTGAAAGCAGACAGTAGGAAGGAGTGTATTACCATACAAAAGTTCTGGAGAGCTGTTAGTGTTGCTTTGGCATCCCTTTGATTCAAACTGTGGTATGGAAATTAGTCAGTGTGTATCTGTGTGTGCATGTGTGCAGATGTGCTGGGAACAGTTACTGACTGTGACACTGCAGCACCGCCTTTGGGAAGTGTTGCTTTTGTTCTGTGTAGATGATGAGGGCTGCAGTCGTCTGAAAGAGTTTCTCAAAGTCCTGACAAAGAAATCACACTAACTTTACCTGAGGATCTTAATAAAGCTGATACACTCGCTCTCATCACTCTCAACCCTGATCTGTGGAGACAGTAACTATTTTGGTTGGACAGTGAGGGACATCACAATAGGTAAATTATGTAGACATTCGTTGCCTTCATTATACATCATATCTATCATTGTATTTCATTTGAAAGCAAGCTGGAACAGACAGAGCAGAGCAGTAATGCCACATTTTAGGCATGGAAAATTACACCAATTTTAAGGAGTATGAGGTAAATTGACCAGTTGGTAAAAATAAAAGTCTAGCCTAATAGGCCATAATAGGCCTAGGCAGCTCATTTTTATTACTATGTAAGTGTTTGTAGGCTCTGTGTGTTTGTTATGATACATTAAGTTGTTCAGCAGTGATTAAGAAGTTTTTGATGTTTTACTTAATTTAAAACTGGCTGCTGGTCTTTACATTGTGTCTCATGACCCAACATAAATCGACCAAAATAACTTTTTATATTGACGCCCATTAAAAGATGATATGTTTTTTTCCTTCTCCTGTGAAGTTGTCATTTTGGAGCTTTAAGACTTTTGCAGGACAGAGACAGTATTCACACATGGTTTATTAAAAAAATCAACAGCATATTGTCAGATTACCCATCCATACAGATCGGCCAAAGATCATCATCATATGAAGAATTCTCCTGCCTGTGTGAAGTTTTATGACTTGGCTTCACTGTAGATTTATGTTCTCAGACATAGAAAACATAGAAACATAGAAATGTCCACCCCTCTGCTTCTCTTTGGGGGGATTTGGGTTTTATCTGCTTCCCTTTGGTATGACCCAGCAGCTGCTATAGCCATATCCAAAAAGTCTTACTGTTGCACATCTTAAAAGGCCTCATGCATAAATATTTGCTCTTTTTTCAGCACTTTTTTGTGGTCTTCTATAGCACCACTATTTGTCATATATATATTTGAAGTACACATGGAAGGGAAACCTTATTTATTTTATACGAAGATGGATGGATGGATGATGCTGCTGCTCAACTTTGGTGTTGACTTTATTTAGTTTCTTTTTTGGCAAAAGAAGTGATTTCATCTTTTTGGTACTACATGTTAGCTATGTATGTTTCATTCTTTTATCTGCCCATGATTGTTACGAGGACCAGGAAAAATGTACGCAAACCTTCAAGGAGTTTGAAAGGGGTGGGTTAACTGTAATATTAGTGCAGTGCTCATTTAATGTCATTCTGTGTGTGTGTGTGTGTGTGTGTGTGTGTGTATGCATGCACCCAAACCTAACAGCCCCAATCTTGCTGCTGGCTCTCAGAACCGACAGGTGGGAAAGAAGTCTTTTAAACTGACAGACAGACAGGCAGACAGACAGACATAGGCAATTGTCTGAGTGGAGAGCAATCTGGGTAGTCTTCTAGACAAAGTGTCAGAGCACATTGAAGAGGGCAGAATGAGGGCATGCTTCCAACTGCACCTGACATCTCTTTGTTCTTGACATCAGTGTCAGGAAGTTACAATAGTTCTCAACACCTTCACGTTAGGACTGTGGCCTCAGGTGTCAGTCTGAAATTGGCCTGCGTGATGTCTATTTTCTGTCGCCACACTAAAGTTCTCTTAGTAATATCAGGTGCTGGATTAAAACGTCGTACTGAAGATAATTAAGGGGCTTCTGTGAACACTAGTTTAAAAGTGACTATTGCAATTAACTAAATAGACACAACACCCCTTTAGCACCCACTAAAAGATCAAAGGCGCAGGGGGTGATATTTTTCCTCGTTGAATATGCATTTATAGTAGTTTCCCCTTTGAAAGTGCAAAAATATTTGGAAGAGATTATCATAATAAAGCACATATTTGAATTACTAAAGCTGTGGAAAACCTGATCTCTGCATTAACCAAAGCTCCATGTGCTTTATGGACACTTTGTAAATGCATTCAGCAACAAACTCAAGTTCAGCTAAAGCAGGACTGGGGAACTCCAGTTCAGGAGGCCAGATAGAGAAAAAAAAGCAGGTATTAGGTTACTCCTCTGTTCATTTGCATGGATAAAGCCTGCCCTCATGGTAAAGGAATCAAATAAGTTAAAATGGGTTAATGCAATGCATTTGATTTATTTCATTTATAAACTATATTTGTCTCTAATGCTGATCTGGGTGATTCTGTTAAATGTTTTTGAACTGGCCGTGACATCAAATGATATTTACAAGGAAAATATTAGCATCGAGCCATGATTTATATATCCTAGCATCCCTTTTTATTCTTTGTTTTTATGTTTTTTTTATTTATTTATTTTTAAAATTGTTTTGATTTGATTTCCTCTGATCACAATTGTTACCAAACTCATGATGCATATTATGTTCTAATAAGTATCACAATATTACCTGCTTGTCATATTGTTCCCCCATAATTGGAACCAGCTGATAATGTCTAAAATCTACTTTAGAAACCCTTTCCCCCCTAACCAGCATTGCAGAATTAAGCATATAAAACTGCACTCTTCAAGACCAGTTTTATGTATTTTGCTATTTCACATGAAAAAAAGGCTTGGAACCCGAATGCCTGCCCTCAAGGTATAAGAATAATCGAGGTTAGCTATTATAAATTAGATCAGTTGTCCATTGTGTTCCCCTACAATTGTAGGTAGCCACATAAGAGTTCTGAATCCAGTTTGAAAGAAAGCCCAAAGGCAGCTGCTGGAGGACCGTCTCATTTAGAGCTCAATGCTGAGCCGTGCACGCAACACTGACTCTGAGCTCCACATTCACCAGCAGAGGAATCTCATCAGCCCAGCAGCTTCTAGTACAGAACACGATCCTTAGTGCAAGCTCCTGATTCCTTCTACTGATAGCTACTGGGGCAGTCTGCTTTCTATATTGATGGTCATATGAGCTGTCTGTCTCTTCGCTGATACTTACTGCTTCAATCTCTGCAAGATACAGTAGACCCGGCATGTGGAAAAGATATACAGAGCAGAACAAAAGCTGCTTTAATGAAGAATTCAGTGCAAAACTATCAGCTTGTAAGTTTATTGTACTTGAAAGGGCAAATAGAGGACAGTGAAAGTTAAATCCTGTATCTGGCTCCTGAGCCAACTCTGGTTCTCATGGTTGGTATAGCATAGAGGGTTACCTTGCTAGCCTCCCTGCAGCAGAAAACAGTCCCCTGTCGAATAGACCATGTATACCATGCAGTGTATACCAGAGTCTATGCTCAGGATTTTACATTCACCTACACTCTTAAAAATAAAGGTGCTGGTGATGGTTTGTTAAGCAGTGCCATAAAATAACCACTTTTGTTCCATGAAGTACCACTTATTTTTAAGAGTTTACCTTGGTAACCCCCATCCAAAGAGTAGGTTGCTCTGGAAACGCAGGTTGGCCAAATGCTATGCAATTTGCATCTTTGCATCTTTGGTTGTTTCCTTTCACGATCAAGGGCAAAACATTGTGCAGCACAGTGTGCAGCAAAATGCTATTGTCTTTTCTTACTTATACAGGGGTTTCCTGACACTCTGTAAATCAGGTTCCCGGAGTAAACAACATGCACTGCAATGAATACAATGAATATTCAATGAACTAACACTTGTATGTCATGTCTACTTGACGCAGGTGCCTGCTGTAGGTCTTAAAGGTCTCTGCTGCTCCAGTATTTATTCATGGGCTTATTGCTGACAGAGCTCCATCTCCAGTACACTACAACCTGGAGTTGTACTACTACTACACACTGTTAGAAACTGTTAGAGGCAAGCGGTCACCAGATGACCACATAAAAGGGATGTATAAGTGCAGGCTAATTTGCTAATTTGATAATAACTTTGATAATTAATCAGAAAGAGAGCCTTATGTGGGCCGTTCAGCATTCATGGTTTGCAGAATATTTCTGTAACACTTTATAATTACAGGCTCCAACAATTACTAACTAAAACATTATCTAATCATGTATTAATGAATGGTAATAGCTATACTGTATCATTACATATGCATTAACTAGTGCCCTTGTTGGCATCTGTTGCTGAGTGAGAGAGAGATTGAGAGATCAATGCTACCCGTCCCAGTGAGAGCAAGACCTCCTATGGCCTATGGACTCCACTAAACTAGCATATAATATCAGTTACTACCAGCCCATTATTTCTGTTATTAGTTACATTAAGATGACATTTCATGATTTCATCTTCTTCCTGTATATATATAAAAATATGTCTTTAAAAAGACATTTAGCAGTGTCTGGAGTACAGACCGTACAGCTTTAGCTGGTCATTTTCTGTTCACAAAACTAGTAACAGCCCACAGCATGTCCTTGACTTCACCTTGAGGCGGAATTAACTAAAGGAGAAAAGCACTAGCAGAGATGGGTTTTTTTTAATAGAATGAATGAATGAGTGATTTTCTTCTTTTATACTTCTTTGGAATCTGAAAAGGCATAAAATAATTGGCAATGGCTAAAAATGTGGTGGGAAACAGCAGAAAGAAGAAGAAACAGTTGAAAAGCTGTCTTTGTGTGCAGGATTGCCTACTATAAATCTGTCATTTGTTTTTGTGTTTGAATATTCAAGAGATATAACATTCATTTAGGTCCACAAAAGAATACATTCTATGAATACAGCACTAATTCCGTCCAGGCGATCGCTTTAGTAGATGTATTTATTTCTAATTTAGCTTCTCCTAGCTGACACCCAAGCCTTTCACCCTGTCAGTGTCCATTCATCTTTTAATTAGGGCTTGATTGTATGCGCTTTTCTACCCTTATAGGCTGTTATAGTCCACATACTTCATGGATTTTATATGCAGACATGCACACACCCACCAGTCTATAGTCCTTTTATTGAACATAATGAAAAACGTTATTTTGAGCTAAATACAGAGATTTTGTAACGCTTCAGAATCCAGAATCTCTCTTTTATTTATTTTTGATTTATCGTAATGACATTGTACCAAACTAAGTGTGCAATGATTGTACATGCTGTTCTCATTTCTTGGTGAAAGCCATTGTGCACATTTTAAATGACTTCTGAGATTAGAATGCCATTTTGGGAGAGCTTTCTTGCTCGACTAGATGAATGCATGGTCCTGTTGTCAAATAGTTTTCCAACTGCCACTAAACTTCAGACACTTCTGTCTCCACTCTTTACAAAAGTCTGAAATGACTGCATTATGACTTTTAATTAGACAACTGGCCGACCATGAAATTTGTAGTCCAGAAATTCTCTCTAATACAAATGAGTCTGGGTTGATCAAGGCTTCAGTGTTCTTTATATATTTATTTTACAGCATGGGGTGTACTTTCTATTGACTGTATTCCTTGAAATATTATTTTGAAGTATACAGAGTTGCCAAATTAAAATGGCAGCAAATCAAATTGACATGAATAAGGTTTATATTTGAGATTTCATAATGTGTTGAATCATTTGGAATGTAGCTGTTTATCTATCTATCCCTCTGCATACCTTCCTACCTACATACCTAGGTATCTGGTGTGACAGTGTTAATGCTTACAGTTGTGGTGGGAAGTTTACATACACTCATCACAGACACAAATGTCATATCAATATTGGGCTTTCAAAGACTTCTTCAAACTCCTAGGGGACAGTGGGTGAACATTATACAAACATGTTTTGGTGATGATGGTCTGAGGACACACTGAAGAATTCAAAGGAAGGCCTCCAGTGGCAACAAAACAGCCCGTGAGCATGATGCTACCGCCACCATACTTAACAGTTTGAACAGTGTTCTTGAGGTTGAATGTCTCGCCTTTACTCCTCCAAACATCTTTGTGTCACCTAACCATATAACGTTTCCCCAGAAGGCCTTTTTTTGTCCATACGATCAGCTGCATATGATCAGTGTGTTGACTTTGAAGACTAGAAGCTTGTTTGACTTGCTGGTGTTTCAGCAGCTTCTGGTTCATGGCAGGCTCATGTCATGATGGTTCTTAAGTTGTTGCTAACCATCCTGACCAAAAAAACTGACCGCCCATTATTAGAATTATTACAGATTATAAATGGTTTAATCAACATTCTTTCCCTGTTCTTGAATGGAGACTATCACTACTACATGTCTCAGTAGAGTACTAACTTTTTCCTCTGCCTAAAGTCTTCCCCTCTCCCTCATTCACAAGCAGAGAATGGTAGACTACAGTGGTAGGACAGATGGCTTTTACACTCTAATGTGGGTCTACTAATGGATGACCACCTGGATGGACTCAGGTGTTCTCGGTGAGTATTTTAGTGGACACTCTCTTTTATTTGTAGTCCGGAGAATGTTTTTTTGACGTTTATTAGTTGGATTAGAGCCAAGGAATTAATGAGCTCTGAATTTTCCATTCTTTCGGTGAAAAAGTTTGGCTCCTGCAGTCTGTCATTATCTCCAATCTGTGGTCAGCTTCCTGGCCAGAGCAGGAGCTGCTCTTAGACAGGAGGAGACAAATGTCATTTCAGCTCCTCTTAACCACAAACGGCTTAATCCCCCGACCTTGTCGAGATATACATCACTTACCTCGGAACATTGCGTCAAGCGATGGAAACGGAGTGGGAATTAATCAGACGTCAGGCTACATGTAGAGGCTCTTCTGGCACGCTGTGCAGGAAAGACATGCAAATTATAGGGTTCTGGTCATTTTTTTTCTGTGTCAAATCTGCTACATGCAGATTTATTTCATCCATGTTTCTGGTCATCGTGGTCCTTATGAATGCTAGACATTGCAGTCTGTTGGCCAAGCAGAGAATGTTTTCACATATATTTCTGTCTTACTCCACTCACCACTTCATTTAAGCCAACGGAAGAGTGCTGAAACACTGAGTGCTGTAATTCAGTGACCCAGTTTTACAGTTGTAATGCACCCCTGGGCAAATTACATATGTTGTCCACTTTGCAGGGAAAAATAAAACAACCTCTGCAGCAATGAGCAGATGTTTGGACAACCTTTCAGTTGTGAAAGTCCAGGACTCAATTAACTCATTTGGTCTTAGTTGAATGTTAGCACTGGTAAGGCAAGTCACTCTTGTGACAACACTCTAAAGGTAAAGGTACAAGTATTTGTCGCTGTACAATGTACAGTGAAATGTGTCCTCCACATTTATCCCATCCGTGGTAGTGAACACACACACACCCGGAGCAGTGGGCAGCCAACTCCAGCACCCAGGAGCAGTTGGGGCTTAGGTACCTTGCCCAAGGGCACATCAGCTGTGGATTGACAATTCTTACCTGCCAGTAGGTTTCAAACTGGCAATCTTTCCGTCTCAAGCCCACTTCTCTAACCATTAGGGCATGTTCCTACATTATATCCACACTCGTCTGCTAGCCAGCCTGTTTCCACAGTGCCTTTTTTCTATGAATTTGTTCAGACGGTTGTAGCAAATGTCTTGTTTTCTAACACTTGTCTAGCCTCTGATTGTTATGTGGTTTTCAATCACAATTACCTTCATGCTTTAGGCACTTTACT
>NC_132878.1:38972553-39082553 GCF_030463535.1 Salminus brasiliensis
TTTAAGGAACCTAAAGTGGTTCTTCTATCGCATTGCTCAAAGAAGAATGAAAAAGAAGAACAAAAAATAATAAGAAGAAGAACCATTCAATCACCTATTCGTGCAGCGAACACACAGTAGTGAGCACACATGCACTAGGGGGACAAGGAGCACACTTCAGTTACCTGTCAAGGGCACTCCAGTCGTGTCCCAAAGGTGCATGGTTTACAGGTTGGTGAATGTGGCATTAGAAGTCTTGCCCAAAGACTCTCTTTGATGTAACGTGGTGCGCTTGCCTGGTTAGGGAATCAAACCCTAGTCTGAAGGACGACTTTTTGAGGAAAATCAGCCATGTATTTGTAGCGAATCCCAGCCACATAGTGCATGAGTGGAAATGAAGCAGAGATTCTGCTGACGGACAAGCAATGGGAGCCACCCCAGTCAAGCAGACACCACTTTATTCATTATCAGAGGAATTTTCCAGTGGCCACTTGTCCTTGCTGAACTCCATGTGGCTGGTACCAAGATATTATATACGCATGCAACAGCCTCCGCATCTCTCAAGTAACCGTTTGGCACATCAGTATTTTATAAAAGAAGATTCATTTCATCCATCCGCAAACACAACCACTCTGAGCATCATAAGGTTGTGTGTGTGTATGTGTATCTGCAGTCTTCACTGGCTGTGGATGCTTGAGCTAGGGCTTTGTGGAACAATAAAAGGTCTTTCTGCTACTGTGGATTTATCCTCACATCTCACTAAACTCTAAACAAACAATACATACGGTGATCAGAAAGGGATTTGCATTACAGCAGCTACTTATTTGTTATTGTCTGTCTTTTTTGAACCGGTTCGCAGTGTGTGAGAAATAGAGAGCATGTCACTGACTTAGGAATTAGAGGAGCTTGTAGGTGTGATCTCATTCCTGAGCCTCATTACAGATTTAACACTTAGCATTTATCAACAGTAGCTTTCTTCATTCTGTCAGAATAACTGTTTTTTTACTACAAAAAAAAAGCTTTATGTGACTAAAAATATACTATATTTTATACTATATACTATATACTATATAATATACTATAAGTGACTTTAGTTGGAACCTGAAATAATTAAGGGGCAGTGGTGGCTCAGTGGTTAGAGCGCCAGGCTATTGATAACAGGGTTGTGGGTTTGATTCACAGGCTCGGCAAGCTGCCACTGTTGGGCCCTTGAGCAAGGCCCTTTACCATACATTTCGCTGTACATAGTGTACAAGTGTGTGTGTTACATATATAAAACAGAGCCAATAAGTAGTGCTAAAGTTGGTTTTAGTTATATAGTCAGTACTGTAAGAGGATGATGTCATTGAAGACAGATTTTATTCCTTCCTAGACAGTCTTCGATTAAATGTGAGTGGTTTTACTAAAGAGTGGAGGAGTTTAGGAACCACGTCAATTTAGAGAGGAACAGTTACATACTGTGGATGTGAGGGCTGGGGCGCATAATTCTCCAGTCTCCAGCGCTCTGCTGACTCAATAACTGCTGTTAGACCTGCAAAGGAGGAGACCAGCTCCATACTAATACCTATGAATTTGGAATGGTATTCCATAAAAGCTTCTGTAGGTGTTATGTGTAGGTGTCCCAATACTTTTGTCTGCATAGTGTATATCTCATACGCCCATTTCTCAGTGGCAATAAAAATATGATTCATTATGCAGCCTTCCCAACAATGTCTGCAACTTGATGTGCTGAAAGGGTCTCACTTCTGCTGAAGACTGAATACTCAGTCAGTTTGCACTGTAGGGCTTGCCTTTCCAGCCTGTCTCTGAGCCCCAGCTGCAGAAGCCATAGAGGGACTGCGCTTAGATAGAGGGCCTTTAAAGTTGAAACCCATCTGTAGCAGAGCTGGGAGGCACTGCTTGAGAACTGGAAAAAGACCAACATCTTTCACTCTCCTGAAGCAGAGGTAGTTTGTAGCCTCACAGTCCACTGAGGCGAGGAAGTCTGAAATTGTTATTTGGCAACAAGGCTTCCCATAGCTTTTCAAAGAAAAGTTGGGCTTCTTATCTGGAGAGAGAAACAGTGTCTCAGGGTGGGGCAGCTGGAGAGTATTGAACTTCTCACAAGGGCTGAACTGAAATGGATTGAGAGATTTGCAGGCTATGCAGACAGATCTTTAGTGGGTGCAGAGAGGATGTATTTTGGGCAGAGTGAGGGAAAGCTAAAGTCAGGGAAAGAGGAACTTTTTGACTCTTTTTGAGAAGTAACTCGTCATGATAAGCTGAATAAGGAGACACGGTTTGAAATGCTGACAGTCTGCAGTCAGTGATGGCCATGCAATTAAATAGCAATAGAGTCATGTTGAGGGACAAGCTCTAAATAATTGGATGCTATGCGGAGGCTGTCAGGCAGAATCTGTGAGGCTTTGGGAAACGCACCTAAAAGGTTTATCTTTGATCTATCTCTGGGTGAAGAGATAGTGTGTGTGTGTGTGTGTGTATGCATGAGAAAGACAAATCTTGAGAAACACCTCTCCCAGCTGACATGTGAAGCAATAACCAGCACACTGAGTACAGAATCAACTTCAGTCTCAAGCAGCTGTTACTGAAAACGAAAGAGCTGTGAGGATCACTCCATGTAGAGCAATAACCAAAAATCGTACAGAGCACGACTTTACACACCCATTCGGGCCCATAAATATATAATGCATAGATAGATAACTGCTGCAGGTTCTGCTTATGACATCAAGAGCGTAATTTTACTTTTCAAACCAATCGTTCATACAAGCGTTTCTACTGTTTTCTGTCTGATCTGATAGACACACAATTGAATTAGAAATTTCTGCTTTTGGCCTGCTCTTTATTCTCTCCGCCTATTAATGACATCTGACGCAAACCATATGGCCTGTCTGCTGTTTTGATGTAATCAACCGAGTCGCTCGCTCTGTCTGTCTGTCTCCCTCTGTCTAGTGGTGGGGTTGTTTTGCCATGCTGGTCCAGTCTGTGGCAGGCTGCTTGTTCTTCTGAGAGCAGTGCTCTTCTTTGTGGGTGAATCAAAAGAGCCTTTGGCTGCTGCTGGCACATGCTCTTTATAGGCAGATAATTAGCAAACAAGTTTACTTAAGGACAGAACACAACAAATGCCCCACAAAAACACCAACAAATCCAAACGTCTGGTTTGCTTTGGAGAATATTCTCTCCAGTCACATGGCTCTGTTCTCTCATTTCACAAGGGCTGCACGATTAATCATACTATTGACAGCATTGCGATACAAGTCCGAACTCATATTGTTTATGCATTGCATAGTGGGAACTGTCACAATGCAAATTACCATTAGGAGCTTATTAAGGTATTTATAGGGTGTTATTTTTCTCTTTTTGTCTTTATTTTTATTGTTGTTGTTGTTGTTGTTGTTATGCTTGCAGATGTAAAATAATCGCAATTGTTTATTTAAAAAAGGGCAATCCAAAAAGGTAGTGTCAAAACTGAGTTAAATCACAATAAATCACAAAAAGAGAGATTCCAAAAAACAAGTGTGGGTCAGAACAAGATATCATGAACAAACATAATATGTAATAATACATACTACTCCATATTAGTCAATATTATTGCTCTGCAACAGCAAAAGCACAGTCTCCCTGTAGCTTTAGGCAACTCTAGGATAAGCCAAGCCATGCTGGCCTCATGGGTATGGGATCTGAATGGGAACATAGCATATCTAAAACATAATTTGGACCCAACCCATTAAGAGCTTTGGAAATAAGCAAACAGTGCCTTATATTGAATTCTGAAAGGAAGCAGTAACCAGTGAAGACAAGCTGAGACTAGTGCAATATGTTCCCTCTTGTTCACACTACTGAGTACATTGGCAGCAACATTTTGCACCAGTTGCTGATATGATAAAAATGACTGGCTAAATTCAATACATAACCATTTTCAGCAATCACAGTAATATGCAACTTCTTAGCCTGGTACTTACATATCTGCTGCTGCACTGTAATAACTGTGTGTGAAGGCTACCTTTCTTCATCACCAGAAGTGAACATTTTCTGGTAGAGTTGGAAAAGAAAGGATGGAAAGGAAGAGTTGGAAAGGAAGGAATAAAATGGCTCATATTTCTGCCTGAAGTGGCCCTTTATTTTTCACGGCTGGTGTGAATTTGAGATCTAATGAGGTCTAGTGTGCCCAACACCTGTGTGGTCATGTAATTAATGTAATTACTGCTATTATCTGAAGTCCTTTATTTATCAACAGTGTGCCCTAACCCTGGTCCTGGAGGCACTCTGCCCTGCACATAGGGCTCCTTAACAATTTGGAGGGGGTGTAGTAATGCAGATTGCCTCCAGGACCAGGGTTGGGGAACACTGCTTTACAATATCTATCGGTAATCAAACCTCTAAATGCGTTTTTATGACTGTAGCCCATTGATATTTCAGTGCTAGCTCTTGTTGATGCAGCTTATTTACAGTGCTAAAGTTTCTACAGAAATGCCAAGGCATGTGTGTGATGATTACATGCGTCTTCGCAATGATGAATCTGAGCTGATCCATGATCTCATTTCATCTCCCAGCATTGTGATTATTAACCCCTTGACTGCCAGTCAGTTCGGTGACAAAGGTTAATGCGATGTCTCCTTTTGGGTGGCACGTAATTTATTACAGCAGGAAAAATAGGTAGATTTAACAGGAGGCCAACAACTTTCTTCTTTCTGCCTGAATGAATATTCATGAGCTTTTAATTGTCAGATGAAAAGGCTAACTAGATCAGAGCTGTATTTTATGACAGCATAAATGCTAAATGATTTTTTTCAAGTTCCCTAAGAATGTGCTAAGCATTTTATAGACATTTTATAGATAGGGCTTAGATATTAAACAAAGGCCTCTATAAATAACTGTGTTGATGGTTGAAACAGAGTGCGACATTGAGAGAAAGAGAGAGAGATTGGTCAGATAACAGCACTGATCTGACATTATTGATCAGTACAGTTATTGCTCAGCAGATGGGTAATTCATAATATATCTGATCTCAGGTGACAGGGTGTGTGTGTCTTAATCCAGTAGTCTCATAGTGTGTCACTCATCTGTCAAGGTATTCGGTCAGTCTGAGTGTGATTGACATCTGAGAACTCAGACTAGAGCAGTCACTGTCAGAGTTCAGTGTGCTGTGGAAGATTGAAAAGAGCCTGTGCTTTAGAACAAAGGTGTGTCTGGGGTGATGGAAGAGCGGTGAGACGAACAACCCATCTATATGTCGGTCAGGGTGTGCGATTGTTGCTCACAATTCAGCATGTCCTACCTGGAACAACGAGCGCCATTCCAAAAGCTTAATGTTAGCATCCATTACATAGCCTTCTTTGGTGTGGGCTCGAACACCCAGTTTTGTCTATCCAGCTTATGGTTTGAGGTTATGCTAAAGAATTCTGAGAATACCCCCCTCGTATTTCATCCACTTTGTGCAATGCTACCACCACCATGCTTAACAACTGGCACAGTGTTTTTGAGGTTAAAAGGATCACCCTTTACCCCTCCAAACAACCTCTCAGTCCACAGCATTGTAAAACACTGATTGACAAGATCAACAGTTCTATGTCACAATTTTGCAAAGAGACTTACACGAGAGGCTGTGCTGAAGTCTAATCACCAAGTCTAATAAAGACACAATATCTGTGCCCCCAACCCCTCAGTCTGGGATGCTGTTCCATTACCATAAAAAGCTTGTCTGTCTTTTTGTGTTGCAGTAAGAAGTGTGTTTGTGCGCATTCGTGTTTGTGAAATGTGGAAGTGAATATTAATAATCTCCACACCTAAATAGATTTTTTTTTTGTCATTTAAGATAAAGGCGTTTTTATCTTCCCCTGTTAATTAAAAGGGTGTATGTGTATGTGTGAAAGGGAGTGAGTGAAATGGAGAGAGAGAGAAGGAGAGAAAAAGAGAGTTAGAGAGAGATGGTAGGAAGGAGAGCAAGTGCTAATCTTTATTAATTGGAATTTCTGGGCCACCGAGTTGCTGAAGGGCTTGTTATAAAACATTCTCAAAACAGAACAAGACCAGCTATTTTTCAATAATTAATTCATTAATTCCATGAAGCCTACACACACACAGGCGCACACACACACACAAAGATTATTGAATGTCTGCTAAGCTAAAGAAGTCTGGGTTAGGGTTTTAGGATGTTAGCTCAGAAAAACTCAGTTTAAACTAATCCTAATGATTTTAGCAGCTCAGCAGCCACAGTTAGCACATATCTCTGAGCTATTCCACATTAGGTGAAGAACTCTTTACTCGGTTCGGGATGCTCTTCGTCCTTTCTGTTACCAGCATTCCTTTAGGGTTCATTTCTTTTTGCTGCTATCATCATATTGCAGCTACACTGTACTGTAATGTGTAGCTCTGAGCTTCTCTAACTGAAGTATAAATCTGATGTGATGTTCAGAAATTTTGTCTTTGCTTTATTTTTCTTTTTTAGTCCAGAATGATGGTACCTGTGTTAATTAGTGTCTCCAGCTGCAGTTAAATACAGAATATATATATAAACCTGAGTATACAGCAGGTCTGCAAAAACGGATCATGCCCCATCCCGCATTGGTGTCTGTGACCAGAGGGGTATTTTAAGCATGGTAGGTATAATGTTATGGGTAACACCACTACCTTCCATGCTGCAGACTGGGCTTTGCTTGCATCCCTTGTCAATAGTCTACAAACCTATCCCAATTGAAGTCCTTGGGTAACATACTACATTTATTTACCTCTGTAACATGATTACAATTTTACACAAACCAGAATCTCTCAACATAAACTCAAAGCAGTGGGTTGTTCACTAGGAATGTCACTCAAAAATTATTGCATACTTATGTACTTACTTACCTACTCAGTAACTTGCTCATTCACTTACTCACTCACTTTTGTATTTACTTACTCACTAATTGACCTGCACTTACACATTGACCTGCACTTACACATTGACCTGTACTTATCCACTTTTACTTACTTACCTACATATGTTTGTACTTATTTAATTATGTACTTACCTACTTACCCCACTTACGTACTCACCTACATACTTATGTACTTAATTATATACTTACTTACTTACCTACTTACATACTCATATACCTGCATACTTGTGTACTTACTTAATTATGTACTTACTTACCTACATACAGTCATGCCCGAAAGTATTCATACCCCTGGCAAAGTTTGACTTAAATTTACTTTTATTTAACCAGAAGTTATATTTTTGCCTTGAAACGACACAGGCATCTCCCAGGAGATAACACGATGATGTACAAGAGGCATCATTGTGGGAAAAAGTATTTCTCAGCTTTTATACACATTTGAACAAAAAGTGGCATGTCCAAAATTATTCATACCCTTTTGAAAACTGTCACAGTATATGGGAAAATCCAAAGTTCTATACCATTCCAAATAGTCCAAGCTGTTTTAAAGCATCCTAATTACCCTGATTCATTGGGAACAGCTGTTTTAATCAACTCAACAGGAGAAAAACAGCAGCTCTCTGCAGTTGGTTTGTGGACAGTCATGGCTAAGACAAAGGAGCTCACTAAGGACCTGCGGCTGTGCATTGTGGCCGCTCACAAGTCAGGAAAGGGCTATAAAGCCATATCAAAATGTTTTCAAGTTCCAGTGACTACAGTGCAAAGTATTATTAAAAAATACAAGAAGTTCCGCACTGTGGAAAATCTCAGAAGATGTGGTCGGAAGCCAAAAGTGACACCTGTGCTGGCCAGGAGAATAGTGAGAGAGGTGAAGAAAAATCCAAGGATCACCACCAAGGCCATCCTGGTGAATCTGGACTCTGCTGGTGGCGACATCTCAAGGCAGACAGTTCAACGGACACTGCACACTGCTGGGTTCCACGGACGCAGGCTAAGGAGGACACCACTTCTCCAGAAAAGGCACACAAAAGCCCGCTTGACCTTTGCAAATGCTCATCTGGACAAAGAAGAAGACTTCTGGTGTTCTGTTTTATGGTCAGATGAAACAAAAATTGAATTGTTTGGCCACAATGATGTGTGCACCATTTGGCGTAAAAAAGGAGAAGCCTTCAACCCTAAGAACACCATCCCCACTGTCAAACATGGTGGTGGGAACCTAATGTTTTGGGGGTGTTTTTCAGCCAATGGACCAGGGAACTTGATCGCAGTAAATGGCACCATGAAAAAAGAGCAATACATCAAGATTCTCAACAACAACATCAGGCAGTCTGCAGAGAAACTTGGCCTTGGGAACCGGTGGACATTTCAGCACGACAACGACCCAAAACACACAGCCAAAGTGGTGAAGAAATGGTTAGCAGAAAAAAACATTAATGTTTTGCAGTGGCCCAGCCAGAGTCCTGACTTGAATCCAATTGAGAATCTGTGGAGGGAGCTAAAGATCAGGGTGATGGCAAGAAGACCCTTGAACCTCAAAGAGTTGGAGCTCATCACTAAAGATGAATGGGCAAAAATACCAGTGGAGACATGCAAAAAGCTGGTCAGCAATTACAGGAAGCGTTTGATTGCTGTAATAGCCAATAAAGGCTTTTCTATTAATTATTGAGAAGGGTATGAATAATTTTGGACATGCCACTTTTTGTTCAAATGTGTATAAAAGCTGAGAAATATTTTTTCCCACAATGATGCCTCTTGTACATCATCGTGTTATCTCCTGGGAGATGCCTGTGTCATTTCCAGGCAAAAATATAATTTCTGGTTAAATAAAAGTAAATTTAAGTCAAACTTTGACAGGGGTATGAATACTTTCGGGCATGACTGTACTTACTCACTCATATACTTACATACTTGCTTATTCACTTATATCATTACTAATGTGCTTAATTGCTTGCTAACTTACTTTCCTTCATACATACTTGCTCACTTACCCATCCACATATGTATTTACTTAATTACATGTGTACTTACTTGCTTACTCACCCAGTCACTCATTTGCATGCATGTTCATTTCTATTCTCACAGTAAAAATTGAGCTTTGCAGGATTTCAAACTATGAGTCTTGGTTGGCATGAATATCTGCATGTTTGTTTTTGTTTGTTTATTTTTACATTGATATAACTTATTGTCTTTTAAATGTGAATTGGTTATAAACAGCTGAGACCCTATATTTTTTCTTAGTTTTTTTTTGTTTTTTTGTGAAGCAACTTTTATACTGCACACAAAAACACACACTGTCTCTTGAAGCTGCAGTCATTTTCCTGTTCTATCTAGCTGAGGGAAATTATTTTTCAATATGCATGCAGTAGTTGCTATGATGAATCTGTAATTATAATTTGGGGATGGTAATGAGGGGACTGTGGTGAATGAAAGTAATGTGGGGAATCCTAAAACTGACCTGTGAAGGCTTGTGAAAGCAGAAAGGAAGAACAGAAGGCTAATTTGCATATGTTAAGACATTTAAATCAAATAGTTTTCCGAAGCAGAAAAAATGCTATTTCCAAATCTGATTTAATTGGGTGGTTCATTGACCTTGGTTATTTACACCCTTTTTTTTACTAGAATACACAGTATTGTGCAAAAGTCAGAGACCCTTCACTAATATAATTTCCAGATAAAACAGTGGTAGTAGATGTTAATCATTTTTTAATGTTAGAAAACAAAAAACATATTTACCAGCAGATTACTTAAAAGCTTTAACTACTAAATCATATTTATTCCAATATTTACTCTTTTGCTTTATTACAGTTTTTAATTCTTTTCAGGAGAAATTGTCAGTCTACCATTTTCCAAGTCAAACACATTCAATGTTGACGTCTGGGCTCTGAGGTGGTCAGCCTTATAGGGTGGTCACTATTAAGAGAACAGCAGCAGCTTAAGCAGTCTTATTTGCCAATTTCCATTTTTTTTCCTCAGCGAGAGCTTTTTGATCTCTTTTTTTTTTAATCAAGTTTACTATGGTATGTGCCTGTGGAAGCGTAGCTCTGTTAAAATGTTGATGGTAAAGAAGAGAGAGGTTTCATGGGTTAATGTTACCTTAATAACAATAACAAATGGACCATTTGTTGTTTTGTTTGCATCCTGTTTTAATGACCTATGCACAAGTGAATGATTTATGTTTTTATTCTGCATAGGTCAAGACTGTTTTCAGACTCTTGGCGAAACAGAAATCAGTTGCTTGTTTGTAGTGGAAACGGCCTGTGGGAAGTGATGCAATATGAGCTCAATGAATCGTAGCCGATCTTTAAATGCAAAAAGGAGAAGAATGAAAGAAATGTAAAGGTCAGCGCTCGTGATATTTAACTGTCGAGATCTTTAACCTTTTGTGTTATTGGTTTGATTTGAAAGTGATTTTTACTATTCGTTACGGTCATGTATACACTTTATGTTCAAAAGCTTGTGGACACCTGAGGCCGTAGCGTTTAGAAGTTATTCACAGTGCTGTTATGTCTGTAGGTAGGTTGGATGTAGTTATGTAGTTTAGCTTTCTGTAAGTTTCCAGATTAAGGACTGTACTATTCATCATGAGATTTCTTATTTGAATGATTGAGTGTAAAACAACAAAAAATAGAGGCACAAGGTTTTGTATGGCGTATGCATATAAGAGCACAGGGATATCACAAGCTCTGTCCAGTATAGGATCATCTTTACATCTTAAATGCAATTTCCTATAATGGCTAAGCAGTCTAAGCTCTTTTTCCTTGCTTTGCTGGGACTACTTTAAGTGATTTCTGATAAATTATGTTATCCAGCCATTCCCTGCAATCTCATTACATAAATGGAGTTTAGGGATCACATTGTGTATATCAGAGTGTGTCAGGCACACATAAACATTATGTGAAGGAATGTGGAGGAGAAATGTGGGAGAATGGCTTTTAAACTAGCAGTGAATCTGGGTAGCTGGTCCGAAGCAAGAATTCAACAGGACTTCTATCAGCTGAGCACAATTTCCCTTTAATTAAACGCCTGTTAAAGGCTTTCATGCCGAGAGCCAGAGGTGGGGATCCACAAGCAGCAGAGAAGGGAAGATTTAACAAAGCAGTAATTGGAATTTCATGAGTTTCAAATAGCCAAGATAGCGGCTTTAAAAAGGAAGTAAATTATCCGTATTCAGAAGCCCGTCACATGAAAACTTTTTACAATTTATATGAGCCCCCTAGTGAGCAGCCTTTGGCTGCTCTTAAGCTCTGGGTTAATCAGAAAACAAGGTATTTGGTTGTGAGGTCACACATTAGCCCTTGACCCTCGTTCATCTGATTGGTATTGCAATAAATGGCAGGAGTCTGCTGCACTAACAAGAAAAACCTGCATGATGATGGAATGCACTCTTTTAGTTGGGTCGAATCAGTGCAGTTGCATGGGATCTGTCAATGCATGAACCGAAGCGTCTGGCTTTTATAAGCTCCTGTATAGACATGTTGACAAAATTACTGTAGTAACCGTTCCAGGTGACAGCATTAACATTTTACATGCTAGGGGAATGTTTTAGGGCATCCTCAGAACATAGTGTTAGCTTCAGGTCTGAGTTTCTGTACATCATTTAGGTGCAGTTGTGCGTTTATTGTGTTATTTTATTGAACAAAGATGAAGCTTCATCCCATACCACCACTGTGCTTGATCATACGCCTGCTTCTGCTTCAAGGGTTCATCTCAAAATCTCAACCAAAAGACAACATGTTTTCCTTTCTTCTTCGTCTTTTAGAAGTGTAGCATCCCTGGAAGCATCTGCAGATACACTTACTTGCAGAGTTCCTAACGAGAGAGAGAGAAGTGGACACGAGAGCAAGTAGGAACTGTGCATGAGTTCGAGCTTTATTGTTGTCAGGCAAGACGTAAAGCAAAGCCTCACACTTGGTTTAACCTTTTACTGCAGTTATTTACTACAGGCTTATCTGAATAACAGAGCTCCGTCACCAGCTCAGGCCTTCTTCTGCATTCCCTCAGAGATGTGTGAACTAATATGGGTTGAGCTGTTTTGGGTGCTGAGGCTCTTTAGGGTGTCTCTTCGCTGCTGTATCCACACCTGGAGCAGAGTTTAGCTTGGTGCTAATAGGAGAGGACAAACATGCTAATAGATACTCTTGGGCTGTCTCGTTAGCGTACATGCAGCTGTGCTGCTTCTTTACTGCGCTTATGCCAGGGCGGTTAATTGAGTTGCACGCAGGGGGGAGCTGGAGGGTTTGGGCTATGTGTTGGTATGCAAATGGATTAGTATAGTCATTTAGTACTGAGACAGACAGAGAGAAAGAGAGAGAGAGAGAGAGAGAGAGAGAGAGAGAGAGAGAGATACACACACACACACACACACGAGTCTCAAAGCCTGTTTCTCTTATTCATTAGTTAATCATAACTGACGGGCCAGAAATTCTGCACAGCTGCCCCTATCTCCCTCTTTCCATCATTCTGGCTCACTCTTTCTCTCTCACTATCACTCCCTCCTTCACACACAGTCTGAATGAAGAAACAGCAAGACCTCGTCATTCTAATTGCTCTACACGTTTTCTCTGCTTCTTCCCCTCTGGAACTGTGTCCACCTGTCTGTTGAAGTGACATATAGCAAAAAACTGCTTTCAGGACCAATTCCGATCACGTTGGGTGTCCCAGCATTACAGCTTCAGCACTGCAGCAGATCTTCAATGAGTGCCGTGCCCACTATGACCAACCATTCAGAGAAGCCCCTATAATATTGTCATATTGTTTAACTGTAACATGCCATGAACATTTTCAGCACTGAACAATCCAAATGTGAGTACAGCTGCTAACACGTCCTGCTCCTCATTCCACCACTCTGTGTGCAGTGCAGTTCCACGGAATCACGCAGCACGTTTTCAAGCTCCAATCACCAATAACATCTGGTTAAAATGGCATCTGTAAAATGGTGGGATATACATATTTGGCAGCAAGAGTTATTGAAGTTGATGTGTTGGAGTCAGGTTAAATGGTATGAATGCAGCTTCAACAAGGGCCACGACTGGATAAGATCGTCTCCAAAACATCGGGCAGGTCTCGTGGGCCGTTGCCAGTAGAAGGAAGGACAACCAGTAAAGCATTGATGTGATTCATGGAGGATTCATCTCACAACTTAAGGCTTGAATGATCAGTGTGGAATCTTATGCTTCAATCGGTCAGAGGGGGACCGACACAATGTTAGGTGGTTTGGTGGTTTGATGTTATGGCTGAGCAGTGTAGGGTATACACAGTTTGCATTGTCTTTACACACAAAAACTGAGGGAAAGTTGCATGTTTGTAGTTGGACGGTGATGAAAAAGTTAAGCAGTTTACACTATACAAGAGAGCTGTGTAGCAGTGTGACCTTAGCCTAACAAGCAGTCAGCTAAGAGTTTATCTATCACAATGAAAAATTAGCTACCAATAGAATAGTTATGCAGATGCAGCCTGGGTGAAAGTGGCTAACTAGCACAGGTCTAAAAATATGGTTCAGACGCTCTGGACGCTTCTATATTAAGTGCATTTCGAGTCAGTGGGTTTGCTGTTCTTTTCTAAATACTTTTTCTAAAGAGAAATGTGTTAAAATAGTTGTCCATGGTAACCAACCAAATGCTAGAAATAGATTAGAGAAACATTACATGAAAACCCCTTCAACCATATTGTGCTTAACACAACTCAACTGTAACTCAACACAAAACATCCACAGATGCATTAAGTAGAGAGTTCTGTCCAGTATGTCCAGTTCTGTCCTCTAAACTTACAGATATCTTTGAATTTGTAGTCTATTCAAACTAGCTGAGGTTATTCCTAAATAAACAGTGAAGCACGTTTGTAAGTCGCTCTGGATAAGAGCATCTGCTAAATGCCCTAAATGTAAATCTAATGTTGAAACAGAGCCTAAACTAAACTATGCAGTGCTGCTCTCTTGAAGTTTTCATAGCTCTGAAACACACAACTCGGTGCTTATCTACAGCTAAGAGCATACAGATTTCAGAATCAGTGACCGACTTCATAGACATTTTTAGAGATTAGGTTGGACCTGCTGGGGAATGAAGAATGAGAATCCTTCAGCCAAAAACATCACTGATAGTATGCTACAGCAGGGCTGCTGAATTCACATCTGAGTGCTTGATGATGAAGGAGTGATACTCTATCACTAACGCTTTGAAGATGATATTGTAGCAGTCTAATAACTGAAGAGGTGTGTGGGATCAGATTGGATGATTTTGGCTGCTTGCCACACAGTGGCTGACTCGGAGAGGTGGACAATAATGCAGCGAACAGACAGAAAGAAGAGGACAACAGTGTGTGAGTATATTGATTAAGACCTATTCACAGATATTGAGCTCTCATAAAAAGCTTTGTGCATAATAGGCATTATCAATGCCGGTTTGTTGGAGGATATGATACGTCAACCTGACCTCTACCTATACCTGTGGCATCTGAGCCATGCTACAGTCTAGAGATGCACCGATCCAATATTAGGACCGGATATCGACCCCAATATTAACAAAACTACCTGGATCAGGTATCGGATAATTAGGCCGATCCATGGAACCGATCCTTTCACTTTAATTTGGTGGTGTGAGACTGCACTAAATGTACAAATAAGTAAATGACACATTTATATCTATGTGTTCATTTGTTATATTACATTAAGTAATGTTTAAGTCAACCCTGATGCCTTAAGTCTCTCCCACATGATGAGGTTTACAATTTATTAATTCAGCAATGGTATCGTACTGGTATCGGGTATCGACCTATATGCAAAGTTTATGTATTGTATCGGAACTGAAAAAGCCGGATCGGTGCATCCCTACTACAGTCCCAGCACATGTTGGTCATGGCCTGCTATTAGACACAGAGGACAGAGCACGAGGCCACTAAATAGTGTGGGTTGTGGGTCATGGGTTGTTTCACAGAATGTCAGCCAGGAACTAGAGAAGGAATCAACTAGCTTCTAAATTAGGTGTAGCTGAGTTATGTCATTTACACAGTGCTAAATCTATAGGAGCACTAGGTACCAAAGACACCAAAGACAACCAGTCTTCCAGAATCTTTTTGCTGTAGATGATTAATACTGGAATATAAGTTTGGAAGTAAGTTTCTATGACCCCGAATCCAACTGTATTCTGGTAAGATTTTAATAAGACTTTAATTTGACAACCCATTTATATTGGGTAGTCAAATGTTTCTCTAATTGCTATGTGGGATGAAATATGCAAATCCTCTCGTCACGCAGCAGTCAGTTGTTTATCCATTCAGCCTGTGCTGTGCTAAAGATGGTTCCTGCCTCGAAATTCACAACTTTAAATGCCGTTGTGCATTTCTTCAAATTTAGGGGAATGCAACAGCTCCAGCAGTCCATCCAGACAAGAAAATTACTGTTTTTGTACTGCATGGCAAGGAGTTTTGGCTGAGGAATGCTTCTCGGAGATCTGGATGTGTTTACACTGCTATAACATGTGGCTCAGTTGCGTCTCAGACCATCTCCTGAAGAGGTTTGAGTGATCGGATTTGTATCTGGTTTACGTGTGTCTTGAGTGTACATTTTTAGTGTGGCTTGGAGAGATTATCCAGATATAATCCTGGGACCAGGTGTAAACAGGGTTTATGAGATTCATATTAGATTAAATACTTTTGTAAATGGCAATATTATAAGCAACAATTATTTAATTTAATATCTAAAAATGTTTTGACTTACAGTAGTGGTACAAGAGGGTCGGCTTGTATATGAAGAACCACTTAACCAGGAAAGGACCATTTAAGCGCTCCAATGGTTCTTGGATTTGTCATGGCCCTGTGTAGGACCATTGCCTTTACTGAAGAGCCCCTTTATTAAGAGTTTACCCTTTATATTATGTGGCAAATTAACACAATTCTACATGCAGTTTTGTAGATAAAAAGTTTGGTTATGAAAAACAACGATTTAATTTAACATGTTAGAAGTCATATTAAATAACTCCAAAATAGCACAGGTTCTGTAGGGCAGACCTGAACCTGTGTCTGAGGTTGAGTTTAAATTGTGCCCCCTCTGTGGACAAACACACCTTTAATATAGCAGTTTTCTGTTCTGTCATCGGGTGGGGTAAGTTGTAAGATCTATACTACCAACATGCCTTCTTTTCATTGGCTGCTAAATGGGATTCTGTGCAGGTATTTACTGTGCGATTTGCATATTTATTGCCCAAACCAACTCCCCCAAACCTTCCTTTGGAGGGCCAGAACGTCGCTCTTTGTGCAAATATGTAAATCTAGGCTGTCAGCGTGGACAAAGAGGCAATAGAAATGAGAATTTGTATGAGAGTGGTGTAGACACTGCTGTGTATGTGAAGGATGCTAATGCTACCGATAGTAACACATGGACAGAAAGCAGATGCTAATGGTTTCAGTGGGTAGACGCTCATTGCATGTCGACTCAAAGATTGAGCGGAATTCAATTGAAAGTGGTCTGGTTGGGACTGAAGAGCTTTAGATGCGGCTGTTTTTTGCTGTCTGACACACAGATAAACACAGCAGTTGGCAGGTCCTTCCCTATAGTGAAATGAAACACGCACACACGCGGCCACGTGAACACATACTCCCACACTGAGACAGAGCCTGTCATGTTAAATGCTTTGTATTGGACAGGCATCACGTTTGGTTGTTCTTTAGGGAGAACTGTGCAGAAGGCTGAGTGGAATAAAAAAGAAGCCCTTAATTCACAGTGTGCCTGTGCTTCTGCTGCAGACACTTGCTGAATGAGTACATTCTGATGAGAATAGAGAGTGGGGCAGGTAGCTTGTGCATTGTATAGTACTGTAATACTAGTAATAATTTGCTCAAAGAAACTTTAGCCATTAATGCCGAGGTAACCCCTGCTCCCTGCTGGTCCAAGGGATCAAATTGACAACTCTCCAGGCCCAAACATGCTTCTCTAGCCTTTAACTAGCTATGCAAACTATACAGTAAACATTCAGCTGGATATAGAGCTTAGCTGGGGTAGGTTATCATTTGAGTTTGACCTGACTAGGCTAGTCAGCAAGTGTGACTAAGTTAGTTGACCAACCTGACCATGCTGGTCTACCAGTATGACCAGCTTTACCAAACTAGTAAACCAGTATGACTAGTATCTTAACGACCAACTTGGTCAAATTAATCACACTGATAAACCAGCCAATCCTTAAATGAAAACATTATATGCGATGCTGCTCAGGACCGATCAGTTTAACCAGCTGATTTACCAGCGGAGGGTATGCTTTCACCTGGATGACCAACTTTTTATACCATGTAAAACTAGATATTAGCAATGGCTGGATTGTTTTTAGCTGCTTGAGGCTTATGGCATGTTCTCCAGTAATAGCACAGCTCCACTGTGTAGCTTTGTAATCTAGCTATGCAAACTCCATCATAGGCAAATTGTTCTTCTGCTTTCTTTTATATTTATTGTGTGCAATGCTTCATTCTGTCCTTCAGGGTGAAGGATTTCTGTAATGAAAATCTCACTATCTGACGCTATATCAAACCTGATGCTGCTGTGAGCTGTGGGAGAATGGAATTACAGTAAAGATGACTGTTTATTTTTTGCTTATCTATGCCTCCAGACAGTGAGTGACACTTTTTTTTATTGTTCAGTACAGGGGGTTGATGGACAGTACATGCTGTAATATCAGTTAAGTTTTGTGATGTAAAAAAAACCCCAAAACATCAAACATCATCAAAGCATCAAACATATCGACTTAAATTGGCATGCTTTAATAAGCTGAAAGATTCAGCTTTGCTGCACCCAGAAAAAGGGTAAATCAGTTCTTGCTGTTCATTATGCATTCAGTAGGCACTGCTGTCTTGGCAATTGGATACAGTATTCTGTGTCATACATTTGTATGGTTTTGCTCTTATACCAGTGCGGTAATGTCTTGCTCTCATCGCTAACATACCACCATTTCAGCTGATCATAACTCTCCTTTGACATGAGGTGATGTGGGGGAAATCAGTACCAGTGACTGTTTCTGGATGCTATCATGCTCAAATGTGAACTATGCCCTTGAGGTCATTCTGTCGTACGCTTATGCTCACATGCAAGGTATCATTCTAGTTTATGCCAACAAGATGCAATGGAATGCGGACCCATGTTAGACTCTGACCTTTACCCCCCTGGAAGGGTGTCTGGTGAATAATAGGTGAAGTTTGATTGGCATAATCTGGTGCCATAGTGTCATATTTCAGTATGACATCGGAGAAGGACAAAGGCTGTTGAACACATTCCGACGTATGCACCGGCATATCTGTACCCTTTCGAAAAATCCAGCTCGAGACCAGCTATGTTTTCTTTTGAGTTTGATGGATGTACTGGTTTATCAGCATGACCGACTTGACCAAGCTGGGCATAATGGTTGACTTGCCTAGTCAAATTGGTTATGCTTGTAGAGCTGCTAAACAGTCAAACCCAAAGAAAAATATACCCTATGCTGGTTAAGAGCTAAGCCTGTTTTCCAGTTTAACCATATTGACCATCTTGATTTTTTTTTTTTTTTTCAAATGTGTTGAAATTCAGGATTATGAGGATTACTGTCTCACCCATTTAAAGTTAAAAGTGCTATGAAAGGCTCTATAAGCGAGAACCCCCTACCCCCCCATTATTCTCAAATGACACTAATAGACCTAATACCTAATCTAATCAAGGTCTTCTGAACTCCTTTAATTATTTATCTGGAGCAGATGTGGTAGATTATGAATGAAGCTGCACTCTACAGGAAGGTGTATCTGTAGGATCAGCTTTTATACTTGTGACCCAGTATATCAAAATAGAACCTTTTATTTTTTTGGTTCTCGCTGGACTACAATCTAGGTCTGTTTTGTGATAAATGAACTATTTTAGAGAGGTTTTATTATGACAGTAACAACTACAACTGTGGGTTGGATATTTGTGGTTCATTTCACTGTATCAGTTTAGACAGGTATATGATAGATGACCACCATAAATGTTTATAAATTACATTAATCTATAACTGCTGTCAAAACCTCAAACACTCAGCCTACACATATACTGTGTTAAACTGACCATAGCATAACTATCAGGATGCATTTCTTGAACATTGTAACTGAGCCTTTCAGAGCAAGACAGCATCTCTTTGAGATTCTCTACAATGGCAAAACCAGCCGACTGTGATCAGTCATTTTGCATTTGACTCAAAGTAAGTCGTCTAAGTTCTTGCTCACATTAAGTTGTGAAAATCAGTGCAGCGTCAGTCCTGTTAGTCCTATTTAATTATTTGGAACATTAGGACTATTTAATCCAACCAATACATTGAATGAAATCTAATTCATCTAATTAATCTTATTTCTTTTATTTATTTTTTTCTGGCTGCCTTCTGTAAAAATCTTTTCTTTAGATTCTCTCCCACAGACATACCTAGCTAGGATAATGAGTCCAAGCTAGTCTTAAAGCTAGCTTATACTTGTAGTGACTTGTTCATATCAGCATTCCAGCGGTCCATTAAAAATGGCTGAAAGTTGACCCACACAGCAGGTGATTGAGAGGCCTAAAATAATGTAATTCTACACAGAACCAGTTCATTGTCTTAATAGGCCCACAAATTTCCCTGGTGTTTTAAAAAAAAAGCATTAACAGAAACAACTTAGGTAAATGAATTATCACCAAGCTGTTTTTGAAGCTGGTCATACTAGTTGACCAATTTGGTCAAGCTGTTCATGCTGTTTAACCAGAAAAGCAGAATTCTGACCAGTGAATATAGCTTGTCTCATTCATTGGTCTAGTTTGCAAACACCTTACATCCCCTGTCCTGTTCTAATCATGCCTAATAGTGGCTACGTGACCCATTGTTGCATTGTCTGACTATGGGCTTCTCTCCCCTGTGCTAGTCAATACTGAAAACATTAGGGGCTTTTTGACTGGTGTTGCTATGGGAACAGCTTGTCCGTATTTAAAGAGCGTGTGTGTTCTTTGTGTGGACTGGGATTGTCATGATGTTAGAGATTTGAGTGTCATCACCCTGTGTCAAATTGATTGCTTAATGCAGAACAAAATGTGCTGTTTTTTTTCCTGAATTGCTACTCAGTGCAGAAGGATTTAACACTAGTCATTATTTACCTTTATTTACCTAAAGTATTCATTTTTATACTCCTTCCATTATTTACCTAAATCAATTCAACTCAACAGCTGCACAATAGCTGAGCCTGGGGCCTGTAAAGGTAGCGTTATAGCTCACTGCCTGTGACAATTTGACTGATGGTTGTGAAAGTTGTAGATGGTTGCTGCTCTGTGTGTGTGTGAAGACCTGTCAAATTTATGTGTGGGTGTGCGCATGGCAGAATTCCCTTGTCAGCACGTTGACTGCTAAACAGCTATTAATCTCTGTGCTGAATGACCCTGGGCAGGCTTTAGCAGCCTCCCACACTCACAGGCATGCTCACAACAATGTATATGCATTCAGACTTTCTCCAAAAATTGCTTGAACTTCTTGATCACCAGCTAGCATGACCTTAGCGGAGTTGGTGTTTATGTAGTTAGCTACAGTTCCCAAGGGGAAGATGTCTTATGTTATGTCTGCTGTAAAACAAGATTACTACACCACACTTCATAAATTATTTCCTACACAGACACACACACACACACACATACTGAGGAAGACCTCAAAAGTACGGTCCGTGTCTGTTTGTTCCTCTCTCTCTTGTTTAATCATTCTCCTTGCATTCTCTCTTACCTCTTCTTATCGGGGGACCATGCTCAGAGGTATGTGGGTATGATGATCATTTAATCAATTACACCCCCTGTGTGTGTGTGTGAGGGGTGTTGTGCTTCTCTTTGTCATCTTGAGTGCAGCACAAATGTTGGGATCCAGTACTGTTTTACTGTTTAATCCAGAGCCCAGATCTCCTGTGTCATCATATGTGTTAAACATATATTAGACTGTGTGCATTGATCTCTCCAGCATGCTCTACAGGTTGTCAAAGCTATAAGCAAACATGGCGTATTTCTTACACTGTAGCCAAAGCCTACTAGGAGTGCATTTTTAATACATGTCAAATGTATTGGTTTAGCACTTCTACAACTTGAGGTTGTCACAGAGCAGCTTTACATGAGTCCAGAAAAGAGAAGGCAAATCGATGCAAAGAAAAACTCCCCTTAAAACGGGAGGAAGAAAGCTGGGCAGGAACCGACACTCAGAAGAGGGGCCCCATCCTACACTGGTCAAAGCACAGTTGAGGCATTTGAATATCAACCTGGCAATTTCAGATGAAAAGAGTGTCCTATGTTTAGATTTTGGAGATTCCTGGAGGTTGGAAATGACCACCATGCTGAATCTATGATTGACAGACGAGGAAGAGAATCGTTGTAGTACAAGTGGTCGTTAAACTGTAGTTAATAAGCAGTTTAAGTGGTGGAGTGTGCTGCAGCACTGGAACAGCTTGTGCTCTTCGTTTCATTAACATAATTAAACGAAACAACGATAATGTTCTTGTGGTGCCTAGTAAGAAGTAAGAAGGCAGTGTTGTTTATATAAGGTAAGTGGTGGGGGATATATAATGACTGATTTCAATGGACAGGGACCCTAGAAATGTGAAGGCTGTAGGTGTGACTGTGTGTGCACATAAAAGCATCTGAGTGCTTCTCCCAGAAGCAGGGCTGTTACAGGCTGATGACACTGTCATTATGGACTTTCTTTCTATTACACTGGGAGGCATTGCTAATACCCCGAGTTTCTGGAAGTGGAAGCTACAAGCTATGTCTTGTTACCACATCAGCAGCTGCCAAGTCAAATTCTTTGGAAGTCTGTCTGACTTGGCCAATAAAACCGATTTTGATGTTCAGAAATGGGTACGTTCTCCACTGACAGATTTACCACATAATGTTGAACATCATTCAGAAAAGTGCCTCACTGAAGCACATATAGTTGAGAGTATAAATCTCTGACCCTACAAGCATTTAGCTTGATTATAAGCCACACCATTTAGGTTAATTATTGTAGTTTAGTATGTATATTATTTTCATTCGTGATTTATGGTTTTCTTTCTTTATGGCTTCTCTTTATTTCTTCTTTTTTAGAAGGACCATTTTATGGTGTTTTTAATAATGTGACTGACCTTCCTGAACCGAGTTTCCCAAAAGCAGCTTAGCATTAAAGAGAAAGTTCAGTGCCCTACAATCCTATTTATCCTGGCAGTTAAATAATGTGAGTTGGACGTGACAAACGGTGAACCTCAAACACTGTTTTGTCTTCCTTCAAAAGCAAAATAAGTAAGCACAAAACTGAATCAAGGAATATCGGACAAAGATACAGGCTTAAAACAGTCAATACCCAATCCATTAAAGTAGCATAGGTGTGGACTAGCTCACATGCCGAGGAAAAAGCCATTTTATTTATTTATTTATTTATTTTTCCTTAGGTAGTTATAGTTCTACAGCTTACTTTCTATGCTCTACAGTTCATTTGACATGCTGATATGCCCCGCACAAGTGCAGTACTTTGGCATATAATTTATTTAATGCTGTATGCATATAATTGTATGTAATTAGCAGCCTTCTCAAGTCTTTTAAACTCTCAACTTTCATAAGTTGCTTTATTTTCATTAAGGAGCTTCATTAAAAGCCTGCCTGGGGTCTGAAAGCAGTCAAATCCCTGAGTGTGATACTTGTACACATCCTGCTTCTCATTATTTGTTAATTAATAAATTAAATAGCATGTTGGTGTCATAGGAAGTTTTTGGCTGGGATGAGGTAGCATCAATGAATAATTAGTCATTTGATTTTAGTCTACTGCAGACTGCAGAGTTCAAAGAGATAGTAATTAATTATCAGCTCATTAGCATTTTATAAATCATTGATGGTATGTGAGATGCCATCTACTAAAAAGCTTGGGAGGGAATGGAGGAGAAAGATGCTGGTTTGTCAATTCATTAATGAATACTGGAAAAACAAACTGACGAATGCACACGCTAATAGATGACTCTGAACAAATACAAACTGTAGTGTGTCGCACTTTGTTTTGTTCTGCCTGTGTGTTCTTAGGATTTTGATGGCTATTAGCAGACACAGTCAAGACTTGCCTTGGAGGAAGAGGTCAGAGGTCACAAGAGATGAAAGAATGCCATTGTGCTGATAGGAGTTCTCTTTGTCTGTTTGAGGTTAAATAGACACTGTTAACATTATTAACTGTGTGTGTGTGTGTGTGTGTGTTTGTGTGTGTGGCATACACATGCTTGTATGTGTGCTTTATCTGCACTGCAGTATGTAGATGTATTTTTTTAGCTCTTTCCTGACCAATCAAAGTTATGTTTAAATACCAAGTTTAAATACCCCTGTTGATCCTTATGCACTGCTTTCTCTGCAAGCATCTAATTTAAACAAATCTGTAGAGCAGACTTTGATAATGCTGAAAAAAATGTGCTCACTGCAAGGCAAACTGCCTCACTTCAACACCAGAACACCCCAAACCAAGGACCATGCTTGGTTCTGATTTACCTGCTATTTTAAAGGCTAAGTCCACACACTTGTCAGATCAATTCTACACCTCTCGTCAACAGAAAGCTCAGTTTGTCAGTTTGCTTACACTTGTAATAAAGGCTTAGCACCCCCACGGTTGGCACAATATGATTATATATAACTAAAATATACAAATATTTTTAGTTATATATAGGACAGCATTCCAGCATTGTGCATGCTTTCTGAGATCTCACTGGGCAAAGCAGTGCTTAGGCTGATTCTTAATCATTTTTGGATGCAAAGCACCTTATTGACCTAGCAGGCCCCCCACAAGTGGGTGCGTTTAGTGCTTAGGGTGCTTTTGGTGCATTGCATCAATGACACTGTGTGCCCTTGTTGTTTACAATCAAAACCTACAATTTCAGTCAGTGTGTCCCAATTGCATTATACACACTTACTGTACCTTACAATATAAGCTTGGTACACAAAACAATCATCGTTATCTGCCAGTTGTTTTTTTATTACAGTATCTCCGCCATTTCCATTTCACATTGCATTGTGGGATATTAGCGTTCATCGTAACCACATTCAAAAACTGACTGGTTCTGAGTATGTATCTTGGATAATAGAGTATACTTAACTTTGACACTTTTATCTATACACTATACAATGTAATCATAGTTCATACTCAAAAGTAGTTAGTATTAGTAATTACAACAACAGAACCCCCAGAACCTTAGTTTGCCACCCTTAGTTTAAAACACTTTTTGACTTTTTTAATTTAGTTATGTGATTGGGGTGATATTGGGGTGATATCACAATACAAAATCCCCATATTCACATGCAAAGTCATGCATTTTCAATGCACAATGTGTTAAAGCAAGAAAAAAGACATAACTGTGGTCATAGGTCCCGTTGGTTTAAGCACAGGCTGATGTTTCATTTATATTAGAACCCAGCAGGGTTCTTGTGGGTTTCTTGCAATGGAATGTCAACAACAGGTCACTAAGGTCCACTCTGGTTAACTTCAATAATGATTGCTCCCACAGAGTGATCTCTAGAGCCAGGAGAACATCTGCCAAGACTCTGTTAGCCAAGCCAAGCCCAAGCTGCCATTTTCTATTATCAGCAGTGCCATATTGTTCATCTCTAAGGACCACCTCAATCAGCTACTGTTTTTTTTACCAGAGTATTGATATAGGAGCACTATTTTAAAATTTAACTCAGACTATGAGTGCACAGCAAGTATCAGAAAATCCTATGCCAAGTGATCCGGTACCGTATGAAGGGTTGAGGCACTGACCCTTTTCCGCAGTGGGACTAAAGTGTAAAGCTCTGGAGAGATTGACTCCAGCCACTGAAACTACCCTGTGTCTGTATGTGTCAGCAAATGTGGACTTCCAGCCTGCCAAAGCCACTGGCCAGACTGGCCAGAACGTCTCCCACAAGAACTGATCTCCTTCCCACCCCTGCTGAATTTACAAATTGCAATAAATATGCATTTTAGCCTTGAAAAGCAAATCTTACTATTGGAAGTGGTATTGGAATCCAGTGTCTTTCGAGGGAAGGAGTTGAAGAGTTGGTTTTGGGCTAGTCTCTGTAGCACGTGTATGTATAGTTGTTCCAGTGTCGGTTTCCCTAATATGATCCTGTTACTCAATAGCGAATCCTCTCGCTGTGAGAGCAGCAGGCATGTTGTTCCAATTAAAGCTTTTCGTCTCCAGAGTCATTCACAAGAGACCACAGACTCCTGAACACATAACACAGCACAAGAGTTTAAGAAAACTACCACACTGGGGACTGCTCATTCTCAGGGTGTTTTATGCATGCATCTCAGTTGGTGTCTTTCACCATGTAATCTAGTTGGAGTTCAGCAAGTTCATACTGCAGCTTTTTTGTTTTTTTTTCAAGTGGTTAAATCACTTTATGCCAACCGGTACAAGTTTAAATTAAACAGAGTTTTGTACTTTGCCATGTTTTGATATTCTTGATATTAAAACAGATAAGAAACAGAATAACGGTTTAATATAGAATGTAAATTACTGTATTAATTAGACAGTGATGACTCAACTGTGGGCTAAGAGTGACAGTAGGCCAGTAATGCATCCCAGATAATTGCAGTACATTGACAGCCCTAGGTGAGAGACATAAAGCCTTTTCTGTCCTGTGTCACCCACTCCACCCACCGCATTCATAATTGAGGTGTTAAAGTGAACACTTTGATAATGTGATGTTTTAACACATCCAGCGCTATTAAAACAAGCCAGGCTTACATAACCCGCGATCACTTGGTTTCCCCCTGTGGGCATGCCGTAAGACCAAGCAAGGCAATACATAACTAAAAGCCAGATTGAAACCCTCAATAGTGAATAGTAGATTACATTATACTATGATAGTTTTTAGGTGGCATGACTAATAACATGGAAATCACGTTTTATGCAATGTGTTAAAATGTATAAAAACTCATATAAAGAATAAAATAGCTGTGGTCACACTAAACCCTCATATCTCCAAAATGGCAACTTTACAGGATTAAAAAAAAAGAAAGTCAATGGAAAAAAATTAATGTAAAATTAGTATATAAAACAAATATTCTGTTGGTCTGCTCATCAAAAAACACGAACACAATGTAAAAGACAGCCAGATTAAAATTTTAGGAAATATGCAAAAAAACAAAAAATGGAAATACAATGTCAGACCCAAATTGTCCTGACATCCGGGATTGCAAAGATAGTAAATATTAAACGTGGGATCAACTCTGTGCCTGCCCCCACATCCTGACAGTGTATAAACAAAAGCAAACCTGTGTATGATTTTGACAGACTGTGCTTCGGCCCTGAACACTTGAAAATACAACGAAAGTCTACTTGTCTATTGATCTGACTCTTCTGATCTGTTCCTTCGCTCTCGCTACACACACATGCACACACACAGACACTCAGACAAAAGCCTGATTTTTGGGAGATGACCCCTCACAGCTCTGCAGGAAGCTCCTCTGTGGACCCACCCGCTGGGAGCAAAGTGGGAAAAGAGCCAGACACACACACGCCCACACCGGGGCAAGAGGCGAAGACTGGAACTTACAGTGGAGCACAGCGGTTATTTATAGAGAGAGGAAGAGCTCTTCAGCCATGCAGTCGCCAAACAGTGAGACAGAGCGAGAGATTGGGAGAGTGAAGAGAATGGAAAAAAGGTTGCACAAAATATTTACCATTGACTGTACCGCAAATGGGTGTCCTTTATGATCAGGTTGTGCTGCCCTAGTAATGATTTGTCCCAGCCAAAGCCTTCCCATAATAAAGGTGGTATCTTGGCTGTTATGTGGGTCACACACGCAAGACGTTTTGTGTAGTTTAGGAGATTGAATCTTCAACAACAGGGGAGAACTGGTCATTTCTGTGAAAGTGGTTGACTTCACTTCAATTGATAACAATAATGTTGTCTTAGATTACAACTTGACCAATGAAAAATCAAAGCATGAAATTGACGTTTTAAATTTTACAATTATCATCCCATTTTTTCTATAGCTAATTTCATTTTACTAGACTTAAACTCCCCCATGACAGGCTGTGAGTGCTGAGAGGATGATGACATGGAGTCAACCATATTTTTCTCGGGCACGGTACAAGGCAACTGTGAGGGTACCCCCTTTAACACCTTAAATCTGTTGTTACGGCCAACGCTTAGACAGTTGCGCCACTCATGAGCTCCCTGACACTTACAAGGAATGGTGGAAAAAGCCTAAAACTGAGATCCTAATCCTAACACTCCTCAATCTCTTGGTGATATTAGTCCACTGGAAGGGGAGCAAATGATTCAGTGGTCCAGAGGGCACGTTTTGTGATCACCTACATGTGTAAAAATCTATTGATGTATTCCTAAATGTAAAGCTATTGTTGTTGCTGTTTATGTGTATTATTGTACATCTTACTTTAGTGACAGCTTTCTTTAAACAGCACTAAACCTACAAACTGTAAAACATCTCTGGTGTAGAGATGTCACGGGTCAGAATTGAACTGGTTTGTCCATGAGGTAAAAAAAAGTTCTCAGTTGTCGCCTGCTCACTCCTCTCTGGCATGAATTATGCCAAGACAGTCCACAAGGCCCTGAGGTCGTTTAAGTCTGCCATTCATTTAAGCCATAAGGAATACAATGCAGACTTTTGCAAACTTCCAGATGATTCACTTGGGATGCATTTTTAAGCAGATTTGCTTATGAAATTGACCTAAATTCAAAGCAAAGCGCATAGCAAAGCGCATAGCAAAGCATGCGCACAATGTTGCATTATAAAGAGCTGGAGAGAAATACAGCACGGACACACGCACAGACTGCTGCAATTACGTGCACACTGCTTTTTATGTTGATGGCCGTTGTGTGATCACTGCTGTGTTCATAGCTGCTCATTATGGGATGCCAACCCTGTGTGTTCCTGCAAATGGCCCTTTGAGCTTTGATCATTAGAGGTGACTTTGGAAACACTAATGCGAGAGACTTGATGGTAGTGTTTTGTGTGTGTGCGTGTCTGAATGAGATGTGGAAAATAACTTGATTATGTAGTTGTAGGTTAGGGTGGAAGAATGAACCCCAGCTTCCAGTTGCCTTTACTAATGTTAGGATTTAAAGACGTTTGAGAGTAAAACTATATCTGTGCACCCCTGGGCCCAGGGGCTGTCGCGTGCCTCTTTAAAATCCCATAAAGGGAAAATCTATCACACAGAAGTGGAATGAGAGCACTGGGAAAGAGGTTTTAATCCGTTGATGGAACATCCCTTTAAACTGTAGTGTAAGGGTGAACGGTATCCACCATCCAGACAGACCGCTGGGAATATCCAGCCTATCCAGACGAGGAACTGCTGACTATGGCGAACTGCATTTAGAGACGCTCAGCTGCTCATCCTACTGTGTGCGTGTGTATGTGTATGTGAATCTGAGCACAGGACTGGCAAAGACCCATAAGTGAAAAGGTCAAAGCTCACTAATTACTGCTCATAAATGTAGAGACCAAAAATGTCATCCACCTTCTCTGGAGACTAGCACATTAAATACACTTCCTGTCCTGGGGACTTTTGTGGGTCAGGCCAAGAATGGGCTTAAATTTCCACTTTTATAATAGCCATATTTAACTGTGGAGGAATGTCCAGAACACATGCTGTCATATCATATATTATGTAACTTAAGTCCATTGCTGTGGGCAACGTCTGCCAAGCGCCTAAATGGGTATAACGGTGCTGTCACATAAAAAACATTGTATATCCAAAATGGCAAGAAAAAACCCTTCAAACTTTCAATTGAGGTCATTTCATAGCATTTCTGTTGGCCATTTCATCTTAGGACTTTGACACAATGTAAAGAACACCTGCCAGATTCACATTATGTCAAAAAGTGAAAAACTGCAAAGTACAGCTTTTTGTGTGACAGTGATGATATATTGTGGGTTAAAGCATTGAGTCTGGAATTCTGGTGAGTGCATTGGAACAACCAGTTACTTCATTTGTCTTGAGTTTTAGGATTATGTCTGGATAAGGTCAAGTCACATAAAAATGCAGGTGTAAACACAACCAATACTCATTTAAACCAGAAACAAATCCCGTCATTCAAACTTCAGGAGGTGGTCTGAGATGCCTTTTAGCCACATGCTATAGCAGTGTAAACACATTCAGCTCTCCAACACACATCCACCAAGCAAAAACTCCTGCCTGTACAACCAAAACACCAGAAATAACATCCGCAAAACTAGCAAATTTGCATAATCAGTCCCACACAGCAATCAACATTTCAGTCTGACTAACCGGAGACACCTTTGACTATTTGACTATGCATGTGGCTAAATCTGATCAGGATACAGTCCAGATACTAGTTACATGAAGTGACCAGGTGTAAACGGGGTCTTAGTTGCCATGTAGTGTCATTTACAGCATTGTCTAAAACGTTACTGTATGAGAACAAATCAGAGTAGCTGGATGTATCTTATAGTACAAGCATAGAAATGTGACTGTACAGATTGTTAAAGCTTTGAGTTTGTTCTGATAATCTCTCTCTCTCTCTCTCTCTCTCTCTCTCTCTCTCTCTCTCTCTCTCTCTCTCTCTCTCTCCTTCTCTCTCTCTCTCGCTCTCTGGGATGGACCTACAATGTATGCACATCTAAAGGTAAGAAGAACCGCAGTCTGTTCTGTGTTCAGTGTCTATACTAGTGCACACAACACTGTATTAGTGCCACACAACAGTATAAAGTTGTAGTTTTGTAGTAAATCTATGATACTATGACATAGTTTGAAAATATCACAACAATTTAATTGAGCGATTTACTGATAATGAACCCAAAATCGATGTAGCTTAAAATGTAGATTTTTTGGTGCTTTGATGCATGACTCAGAATTTGCCACTCCGAATGCAGAACTGAATCCATTGAGTAGTAGCAGATAAACCCAGAAGTGCAGATAAAGCCAATGTGGGTAACATCCCATTCTGCTACAGGAAAGTTCAGCATCAACACACACATGAGCTAGTCAAAAATCACAGCTGTGCTTTGTGTGTTTGGTAAGGTCGGGGGCTCTGATTCAGCTCGGTGCGCTGAGCAATAAAAAAGGCATATTCATAAAACGCACCATCGGAACGTTAAGAGGAAATAATGTAGCAGTAGCATGTTTGTTCATTCAAAAATGAAGATAATTGGCAGTTTTATTGGATGTTTTACCAAATGTTTTACTGTTTCAAGGAAATCTTTCCCCTCATTTGCAAGTGCCGTAAGCACACACCACAGCGCAAAGAAATCTGACTGTAAATGTCTAAGTAAAAAGCCTATGTGGATTTAGTGATCTGTTTTATAAGCAAACATTCATGATCTCATAGGTAGATTCCAGAGTGCATAATACTGTCTTTTGTGTATTTTTATGAGTACTATACAATGACCTAACTTTTCTTTTATTAAAATATGTCATATACTTGTGTCAAGTGCTAAAACTGCCTGTTGTTTTTTTTTTTATCTGATACCATGTTGATATTGTTTGCTGAAAAAAAATTATGTTAGGTATGTAGCTCAGATTCTGACACTTAGTCCATTTTAATACGGTCTTACAGGCATTGCATTGGTCATTAGTAGGCATGAGCTTATTAACATGTCAATTTTGCTTAGCTGTTCCTGAGGTGAAATAAATAAATTAATAAATTGATAAATACCACAACATTAAACAGGCAGCATCATGCCAAACACCAACAAGATTTATGACTTCATGAATTGAGCTTAAATACCATGCTGCACATTTTGCAGCACAGTTACCACAGTGTTCTGCTCTGGTTTCTTACTGCTCTGGTTTCACTACATTTACTACTGTTGCTCGAGCTCCCACTACATTGTCACATTGTGATCCCCTGTTTTATTTCATACTGCTGTAGTCATCGGTTTGATCACCTTCACAGCTCACTCTATGGATGGCACTTCTGTCCCTTTGCACTTGATGTGATCTTTATATTACCAAATGTCTATCACCCAGGGATAACTAGGGACAGTATGACCATTAAGGTGGCTGTGCCATTATACAAAAAGAACATCAGGGACATTTTTCGAAGAATCCTGAAAATGTAGAGCCATCAACTTATGAAATAATAAAATAACCATTGTTTATTCATTATCTGCCAATCCATAACGCTGCTTACCATCTTAGCCAACAACCCTATGATGAATACCTCCCAACACTAGCCACTTTGTTTGCAACACTTGGTATAACTGTTTACTGCAACCAGTCAGTTTTTCCTACTGCGCTGATATGCTTGCCTTAATTTTTGTTGAGCCCACACGCATGCAAACATGCAATATCTGACTCAGAGAGCCTTTGTTTTAGAGGCAGTGGAGGAGCTGAGGGGAGATGACTACACTGCATCACACACAGCCTCAGGTAGAGATAGTACTGCCTGCCAGCTTCCATATAGGTCAAACAACTAAAATGGTAGATAGGACATAGGTTACAATGTGTACCTTTCATTACAGACAGTGGCATATTTATTAGACGTACGACAAGCTTTGGCACTTCATCAGACGACAGTATCTGCTCATTGTTGCTCTGTGCAGTGTGCATTATGTCCATCATTGGACACTGGCACAAGTTGCCAGTGTTATGACTTATGAAGTATAAACATGCTTTAGCATCTCTGACAACATGCATTTGCCATCTCATTACTAACCCTAATAGTACTTTGATTGTGTGCTACATATAGAGAAATTAAATTGGGATTGTTAATTCAAGACTTCAAGATCTGCAAATTTTAATTCAGCTTAAAGATATCTACATGATTTTGGAGCTTCCAACGCGCTTGACTGTAGACAGTGACACTGGTGTTCCATTCCATGGTGTTTCCAGTTCAAGGCCATGCCTTGCAATTTGAGTCTTCCTCCCTACACCTCGCTACACTTCAGGACATGTTGTACTTACATAGAATTGCAAAAATGATGATCCAGGAAACCACAATTGTTTAGACATTACTAACGTGTGTACATCTACAATAATCCTTCTTAGAGTTGCATTGAACTCCTTGGACTTTCCCATTGTACTGTGTGTTAGTCAATACATTGAGTTCTGTTAAACAGACTTTTTTTAATGTGGACACTTAGCTACCAGCTATAGTCCATCAATATCAATATTAGAATTTTCAGCAGCACTAAAATAATGATCTGAGAGGTTGTTTTTTTAATCTACGTGTATATTGTCTCTCATTTTGCCTCAGAAAAAGAACGCTCAGTATTGCTATTACATTCATGTCTGTGGTAAGTGTATGTAAACACCTTTTTATTAAAGCTACAACAGTTAAGCCCCACCCATTCACACCGAAATCTCTTCCAGCGCAGCTTTTAAAGCACAACACAGAACAGAGCTCAATTATATTTCATGCTAATTACAGAATATGTGCAGTTCTAAGAGGGAAATGATTTTGTCACGCTTATAGTCCTAAAATATCTCTGGAAAAAAGGAAATAAATAAAATATGAGAAAAATATATTAAATGATTTTATGTGACAGACACACAAATCCATTTTCTAGTTTTAAACTACAGGTCAGAAAATCTTGTGGTGCCATCGCTTGTGTGTTTACATGCCAGGCGGCGGTAATGCTCCCCTTTGTCTCTCTCCTCTCCGTCTGCTTTCTTTCCTCTTAATCCTCTCAAACCTGCAGCAGCCCGACACTGAGAGACACTGGGCCATGTGGAGTCTCGGAGATGCATTCTGGCTTCCAGCCAACAGCGCACACACGCACAAACACACACACACACAAACATACAAACACACAGTGAGCCTTAACTCCCTTGATGTAGCCTTCACTAATGTTCTCCCCCTCTATTTGATATTCATTTCAGTCGCTGGATAATGAACAGATCTGTAGCTAAATACCAAACTCATTTACTCTGATGTGTCTCCTGTCTGCATGTGTGCGAGTGTGCACATGGGTGCTTGTGTGTGCCTGTGTCTAAATACCAGGCTCATTTGGCCTGTTGTGTGCTGTTTATTCTGCTTCCTGCATTGATTATTGGAGCTGTTGATCCGCAGAAATGCTCTGCTTGAATATGTTAAGTATTTTAGCCAATTAGACTGATGGATATGGGGAGTTGCTGCCTGCACCATGCCACACACATATTCCAGCTCCTCTGTCATTTTTCACTATAATTAAGAGCACATCAGATGCAAAAGCATGCACACTTGCATACACTTGCTCGCACACACACACACCACACACACACACACCACACCAACATATTCATAATAGCTTTTGTGGATAAATGGTCGTTAGAGCTGATTTATGTGGGGAATTTATGGCTCTTGCCTCATGGCATTCATCTTCATTACGAAGAGAGGATATGTATTATTTACCACACACACACACTTACACACATGTGCACACACACAGAGAGGAAGCTTACTATATTTCTCTAATTCTGGGGAAAAAGCAACTACAGCATTTGCTTGGTTAAACATTTTACAAACCAGAAAGTAGAAACCACAGAAACGGTTCTGAGGTAGAGAGGCAATGTGTTAACCTGTGTTAACCTGTGTGTGCGTGTTTGCGCATGTGTGCTACCTTCCTACCCCCTCTCTCAATCTCTGTGGAGCTTTTAAACTAATCAGATTGTGGGGTGTTCTGGTGTGTAATTGAGTTACCGTGCTGCTCTGCTTGATGTACTATATATTAGTGTAGCGTCTGAGTGAGTCTGTTCGTGTTAAAGCAAGAGTGTGGTAAGCAGTTTTAGGGCAGGTACAGTATTTAAGCTTTATAACATGCTTATAAAGCAGTGCGGTGGCTGAGCAGGTCAGTGGTAAGTGGAGTGAAGCAGCTTTTAATCAGGAGGAAGTGAGGAGGCCAGCTGGGACGTAATGACTCTTTTATCTAACAGCAGCCTCGGCTATTGCTGCTGCTGTTATTGCTGCTGCTCGGCTCACCGTGGCGTTTTTTCCTCTCCAACCCCATTCTGCATAAAGGACCACCTGAGTCAGACATTGTCACATATAAATATCTTAGAGCTCAACACAACACACCTCAGTTACTATACTTACTATGCTATACATTCTGCCCTTCTGCTCTGTCTTACCCCCACCTTAAAAAGGTTTACAGCATGCCCCAAACAGGGGGATCATTCAATGTGGGCAAACTCATTCAATGTTGGCACATAATCTTGATGGAGTCAGATTATATGTGTGTGTGTGTGTATATATATATATATATATATATATATATATATATATATATATATATATATATATATATATATATATATAGTGTTCTGCATAAAAGAAATATGTCGGCTTCTGTTCTTACGACACTGTATAAGGTTCCTTTTGGAGTAATTTTAACAGATGGAAACACATTAGAACAGACCAATCAAAAACTATTCCAGCAGTGTTCAGTATGGACATACAGTGAAAATCCGGCATAACAGTCTTGTTATATTTACGCAAACAGCATTGGTAGACACCCACTAGCTAAAGCCCTCGTATCTCTACTCAAAACTGGTGACTTGGTAAAATGCAACTTCAGGAAAATTTGGAATTTGGTGGCAATTATTTCAGTCTGTCTTTTTTCTAAGATAATTTTACCACAGTGGTGCATCAGTAACACTGAAGAGCAGTACGTCATGCCATACTTTTCTAGATATTGGAAACAAAGTGTATTTTAATCTGGTTTTGGTGAAAACCATAAGTACCGGCTATCACAAACCCTGATCTCGTCTTAATGTATATTTATTTAAACCAAACAAAAATGTGACTGCTTTGAGTTGTGGAGAGCATTGTGCAACTTTGAGTGTCTATTTGTAGCACATCAAAACATGTATGTCTAGAATACAATTATAACTCACCAAAACCAAAAATATTTGAATACTGTTCCTGCAGTGCTAATGTTGTTTTCGTGAGTACTGATGTTGCTTTCATCTTGATAGCTGTACCTGAGCACTTGTAAACCTGAATAGCATTGTTTTGACAGACAATACATTTGCAATTTGACAGTTTCTGTCAGATATTGCAGAACACCAACGCTCTTTTTGTTTTATTCATCTCCTCTGTGTACAGTGTATGTAAAACCAGTCGGACTAGAACACACATCTTTCTAGTTTGGACTAACTAAAATTCAGAATTATAATTCATCTTATTTTACACCATTTTAGATATTCTGACACATTGTGAGACCATGTCAGGTCTGACATCATTTTATTCAGATATACAGGAGTGTATAAATGTGTGTGTGTCTGCGTGGGGGGTTAAAAGTTTCTTTCTGCTGTGGTATTGATTCTTTGTCTACAGAGAAGAACGGCCCAAATACAAACTCAGTCGCAGGTAATGGAGCTGAATGTGGAGAAGGCAGGATGTGGCCAGGATGTGTCTTTACTGATAATCCGTATCATAGCGCTGTATCTAATCTGGTTCATTGGTTCTAATGCATGTTTTATAGTTCTCTGTTCTGTTTTAAAAAGGTCAATACAGTAGAGTAGATTAGTGTTGTACTCATTAGAGACACCATTAGATGCAAGATCGGGTCATGGCACAGACCAACATTGAGTCTAAAAGAAAACATTTGCTTCTGGTGTTTCGCTTCATGCTGATTCCTCTACACAAGACCAAGGCCCCTTGTTGGCAGTCTCTATATGCTCCACTCTGTCTATTGTAAAGCATAGTACGACACTGAAAGACAGATCATGAAGATTTATGCTGTTATGGCTTTCACCCTGTGCCAGCTGTTCACATTCATGCCTAGTTTTTTTGTGCAACTTGATTTTGATTATTCCCCTGCTGTTTACTAATGTGTACAGGAAACACTTTTTCACTTGTACGCTAAATGGGAATGCACACTGATGTGAATAAACTGACCTGCATCATTACATTTTTGCTGACGTCTGTCCCAGACATTGCAGTTTGCAATTACTAGAAATGTAGCAGCAAATTGATCTTGGTGTGAAATTGTCTGAATTTATTTTAACTGAAGGAATCTAGTGGAACACATTTATCATTAAAACTATACAAAAAAGTCTCCCTTCGTTATGTGGTTCAGGTGCCACTAGATTCTGGATTTTGCTAAAATCCTGCTTATTCACTGACCCACCCAATAATAATCTTCTCAAATCTAATTATTAATATGAGGATGCAGTAAAGGCCTGGCCAGTCCAATTATTTTTGAGCCCGAAAATGGAGGGACTGTGTACAAGATGAAGACAAAACTGAATGCAGAAGCTGCAGTAAAGGCCTGGCGAAATATATCCAGAGAGCAAACTCAGCATTTGGTGATTTCCATGAGTTCCAGACATTCAGATGTTTTTTTTGTTTTTGTTTTTTTCTTTAATATACAGTAATGCTAATGATGAACACCATCATTAGCATTAGCTTAGTGCGGACATGCTACAAGCACTTAGCAAAAAATAAAAACAAGCATTATCTTAGGGGATTTCCCTTTTTGGCATTTGCCATTTATGGCCTGAACTGATGGTCTAGTTATAATGATTGTAGTTTGTCACGGACAATAAAAATAAAATAAAATGGATTGGAAAAGCATTATTTGATGCTGTAGTGTAAGATTTTTCTTTTGCATAGATTTTCATGTTTAGTATTCATGTTGGTAGGCACAGTGCGCTTGGGTTATACAAATACTAATTAAAGTAAAAACACTTGTGCATTATTCATCCTCACCATGGCCACATAAATATGCTTATGTAAAAATCATACACACAAATATACACACTATTCTCTCCCACAAGCATTTTCCTGCCTCAGTGCTCTACTAAGCAGCAGCTGGCCTGGTTCCAGGGGTTTCTTCCTTCCCACCATAAAAGAATAGAAATGAAGAAAAAAATAAAGAATATGTGTAAAATTCCTTTACAGAATCCTTAATAGCATCTGATATTCATCACGTGTGCAGTAAGGTCACATACTTGCATTTGTAAGAGGGTCTGCTGAGTGACATTTCATTTACATGTGCCATGGTTCTCAACGTATGTGTGTGTGTCAGGGTTAGAAGGCTAAGTGGTCCATGTCAGATGATGCTGCTAAAAGCTTTTAGCGTAGCTAGCAACTTTCATGTTTCCAAGGAAACAAAGAGAGGGACTTTATTATCCATATACAGTGTATTCAACTAATTCTCACAGAATGGCACTTTATTCAACTCTGTTGATTCGGACTCAGCGCTCTGGTCTTTTAATGGTGTTTAAGTGGAGCTCACTGATAGGGCCTACTACAGGTGCTAATGAAACTGCACTCTGTTAGTCTCTCTGATTCAGATTCACATCACTATAGATGATTGCTGTGAAATAACAGAAGCCTTTGTATTTGGTAGTGTTTTCCAGCAGTGAGTGTGAGCGGTGTACCGATACATAAAATAAACAATTTAGTTTGTTTGGTGTCTCGATACAGTACTTTTCTTTTTTGACACAGCAGAAAGTGCCTTGTGATGAAAATATTGAAATGCAAATAGTTGCATTATGTGCTCTAGGGTCTCAATGATGTGCATTTCCTTGGCTCAAATGTTCAAAATAGTTTTCAAAGCATTCATATGGAAGAAATAAATCACAATAAAAAAAGCTTGCTACTAGGGATAGGTGGTATGGCAAACCATGCTATATCACGATACTTTATCAAAATAATTTGACCTTCAAAATGCACAAATAGTGCCAGACTGCTTTTGAAAACTCCTGATAGTTATTCAAGTACTGCCAAGATATGCTCAGATAGTAATACTGTTTGTCACAATAAAGTTTGTATCACAATAACCATAAAGCATATCACTGTATTACCTACCTCTACTTGCTACCATTTGAAGTAATTGCTTTAAACTTGAATAGGTGAACAGTAAATACTTTTACCAGTATGGCTTTTTTTTATCACCAGCTGCATCACCCTCTAAGAAAGTAACCTCAAAATGATAATTTATTTAGAGTTTTTTATGGACATATAAAATGGGTATAATGAGTATAACATAAGGCCCCTCTTCCTTTCATGCCCACCTTCTACTACTACTCATATTCTTAGTTTTAATCATTAACAGTGGTTTCTATAAAATATGTCATGTGTGGTGCATCAGCAATAGTTTAAAATGTTTAATATGATGAGATGACCTTTAATGGGTTTAGAGTGACTCAGTGGCTCTGGCACAAATGCTCTCTCCAGGTGGGTAGATGGCTCTCTCTCTCTCTCTCCCCCCTTATAACTATTAGCTGGTGCCGTGGAGCTGGGGACCCGGTGCCTTCCTCTGAGTGTGTCGGCTGCCTGGCATTGGTAGCTGTTCGAAAAGAAGTCTGTAGTCTGTACTCTCCTATTGTCGAGAGCATTGAATTAATTAGCATTACCAAATTAGAAGAAAAAGGCAGAAATTCACTAAACAATTTTTTTAATGGGCTATATGTATAGAAATCGTTACACGCTTAGAACACATCAATGTGTCTACCTCACATGAGCTAAAATGATGAGACGTGGGCAGGTGGGGCATTAAATGAATGGAGTGCGGTTATAAAAGAGTGCAACTCTTCTCTCATTTATCAGCCCTGGCCATCCCCCCTGTCCCATCAGCTTCGGCAGCAGACGTGATTAAACGATCTGTCTGCGGTGATCACATCAGGCCTAATTGGCTGAGCTCAGGCTCAGGCTAGCACTGCCTCCTATGATGTGGTATAAGGGTTTTCAAAGCCAGAGCTGCTCACCCAGTCCGGATTAAACCATTTGTGTTCATCTGTTCCACCAGACCTGATTAGTCCATCTGAAGTAGATGGTCTTTAATGGGTTATGTAATGACTGTGTCTTTAATGCACAGTTTGTCCTCAGTTGGTCCACTGATGGACTAACAATGATACCCAGCAAAACCTGATCAGTACTTGCTTTCTCTAGCATCTCCAGACAGACACTCTATATTCAGTCATGACACAAGCAAAGGTGAGAAGGTGAGCATGTGTACAAGAGAGAAAGAAAGAGTGAGAGAGAAAGAGAGGGAGAGAGAGTGTTTAGGCGTTCAGTAATGATTGAGGCTGACTCAGATCAAACAGGCATAATTTGACATTGCAGCTTTCTGCTCTGTATTGATTTAAAAACAATTATACGCTGATTAGCCGTTCCTCTCTGGTGTTTCTGCTGGAGTCAGCTGGGCCTTCTCGAGCAACACACACACACACACACCTTCACAACCAAATTAACACTCAATGACAATTGCTCATTCAGGTAACGTTTCTGTCGAGTTCCCCTGACACACAATAAGCCTAGAAGTGTGTGTGTTTGTGTGTGTGTGTGTGTGTGTGTGTGTGTGTGTGTTCACTTCTGAGATTTAGCAGATGTTAGAGGGGCATTTACCAGTGAACAGAACAGGTCGTTTAGCCCTGTCAGTAATGAATGAAGATCCCTTAATATGAATCTGCTATTTGTGCTGGATCATGTTCCGCTTTTGTCCCCATTGTGTTAGTGGTGTTAGTTAGTTAAGGATGTGATGCAACACTATCATCCATATCCGTTTAGTCCTGAAAATAGCTGGATCTGTAGTTAGATTTAAATTGAGTGGGTGTGGCCTAACCTTGGCAATTACATTTACAATTTTCCAATAAGAAAAAGCAAATCTGTATACATGCACTATTTCTAGTATCATAAATGGGTCAGATTGTCTTGAAATATAGCTTTATTTTGGAGCTCAGTAAGGTTATATTTAGGTCAGGCTGTCGAAGCAAGCCGCTGATGGCCACCTGCGTCTAAATACTTTGCTGAAACATTCTTTCCTAGATTTTTGCCTGATCTGGTAGCCATGCAGAAATATAAGCTTGTTATCCCTGCCAGTATATTTACTGAGACCTTGAGCTAAAGATGAAGGAAAGCAGACAGGGAAGTCAGTTTACAGTGAATCTGGAACAAACTGGGACCTACGCAAATGTGGGCCTTCAAATGTGTATTTGTATCTGTTTAGAATATATCTGTCCATTCTCAATGGTGTGTGTGACTGTATGTAGCAATGCATTTCTGAGTGAATTGCTGACTGACGTAATGTGCTAATCTGAACATACACTATACACTGGAACCACAGCTTATTTTAATGCCTATTAAAATATGATGCACAAAAATGTAGCTTAAGGTGATTAGACTGCATTAATTTGGGATTTGAGATGTGCTCATTGTTTCTGGCTTTCAGCATAAGAATACCTGATGTTATTGTATGTATTATTTGTGTATTCTGCATTTCACTATTGTGTAAATAGGTACTTATTTACCTTTTTTTTCATTGACTTTTAAAAGTAATTGTGCTCTTGAGTAGAATTCACTCATCTGGAGATTGGAGGGTCATTCCCCAGCAATGCCACAGCCATTCATGTCGGAAAGCCAGTGCGAAAGTTTGTTAGCTGATGTTGCAAAATTGGCAGTTAGTGTTCTCCTCCAAGCGTGTTCAGCTTACCAGTGACTTTACATTAGCAGCGGTTCCTTTACGCATCTCAGAGGAAGCAAGTGCTTCCTTACCTTCCCAGCTTGGTAGCATTGTATGTCATAAGGAGAGACATAGCTAGTGGATGGAATTGGACACGAGTAAATTGAAGAGAAAATCTATTTCTCTCTCCTTGAGGACATGGCATTGAGAGGCCTGTGGTGATAAATGTGTTTCTGACAGACCTCCTCGTGCTAATAAAACAGCAGGCTGCGCTCTGGTCATTAGTCTCTACTCTGTAAATAACAGCCCTGCCACAGAGCTGCAGCCTGTATTTGTGTGCCGGAGAGTTGTTTGTGCAAGTGAATTAACTTGGAATTAAAATGGGTAGAATGCTTCCAGCTCATTGTCTGGCGCCACACGCTGTTACATTGACTGTGGGATCTACTGGATGTAGATTTGTGTTGCTGATCAAGGAAGTGAGAATATCTTTCTGTTTAATGACTTTAGAACTGCATATGTTTTAGTTAAATCAACAGTAGAAATCGAACAGCAGAAATCCTAGGAGCTATGAAATGTGTCATTCCTCACGCTTGCTGTTAGCTGTTGTTGTTACTGTGAGCAGAACACTGAAAGCTTACTTTATTATTCCTTAATCCAAATCCCGAAGTCTGGAAGGAATTCAGATGCAACACGGTCAAGCTAAGTTAACAATCCATGAGGTTTGCCTAGTTAAGAACATGACTTAACATGACTTAAAAAAAGCTCCTCAAAGTGTCAAGGATTAGGATGCTGCTAAATGGAAGCCTTGTCAAATTAGCTTCGGAATAGTGTCAGACTTTGAGATGAATGGGGTCTTGATTGTTTGGATGGTGATAATGTACATTACATAATCCCTAAAACTGAATCTGAATCTGAGGTCCTGTTGAGGCCTTGTTGTACATGCCTGCCAAGACCAATCCTTAGAACTGGGATTCATGGTGAGCTTAGCGTGGCAGTGTGCAGTCTGGAGATACTTGCAAATGCACATGGCCGTGTTTACTGTGGGTTCAAGCCAATTGCCCCTACTCTATGACAAAGTAGGTCAAATACATGATTCTGTCACATAGCTTCTCAAATCACATTAAGGCACTGATTCATGAGTGGTACTGCTACAAACCTGTAGCATCATGCAAAAGTGTGAAGATGACCTATCTTTGATATTTTAGACAAAAGTACTTTTTGTATGTCTTTGAATCTTTTACAGTTTCAAAATAAACAAAAAATGAAAATTGCCCAAAGCAAAGGCTCAGGCAAATCTACATGGTTAGTACTTAGTAACACCCCCTTTGGCAAGTATTCTTGCTTGTAAACACTTTTTGTAGCCAGCTAAGAGTCTTCCAATTCTTATTTGTGAGATTTTCACACATTATTCTCTGTAAAAAGCTTCTGTAAGATTCATGAACCATCTTGCACGCACTGCTCTTTTGAGGTTCATCCATGGATTTTCAATGGCGTTTAGGTTGGGGGCCTGGGAGGACCATGGCTAAACCTTCATTGTGTGCCTATTGAGTTTATGGACTATGGATTTTGATCTTGTGGTAGAAGCGATGGTAGAAGCGATGCTCTCTTTACAGATGGTGTGATGTCAGACTTGCTGGCATTTAATTCATTCCATTCTTCTCTCTAGCAGTGAAATATTCCCAGTTCATTTCCTGCTCACTTAATCATTCACAGTAACAGAAATTGTGACTGGGATGCCACTGTGTACAAAAGGAGGAGTGCTGACATTCATCTGCCCAGCCCAGTGTGCTACTGTTAACTAGATGAGTTAAATATTAGCGATGTATTGCATTGAGCAATATTGTTGAATTATAACTTGGCATTTTTTTTACATATTTTACTTTGAGGCTCAAATGGAAATTTGAACGTTCTTACGTAATTAAGTGGTTACAGCTGCATTATGCTTGAAATGGTATTTCTGCTCCTGGTCACCCCCTACAGTCAGAAGAGTATTACCCCATGTGTAATATGAATATAACTCTGCTACTCGGCTAGATTCTTTGACTGATATCAAAGAAGAACCTTTTTTGGTTCCATAAAGATAAATTTTTGTAAAAGATGTGTATGTGACGAACCTTTTAAAGATTTTAAAAACTCGATGTAAAGGTTCTTTATGAAGTTAAATATTCAAAATGATTTTAATGGTGCTTCTAAAATAAAAATGCTACATATTGTTGTTTTAAGATGTAAACTATCTTTCAGAGTAGTTGTAAAATCCTCTGTTACAGAGAAACTTGCCTATGCTATGAGTTGTGAACAGCAAGATTGACATCTGAAGAGTTTAAAGCCTCCAGAATTGCCCGCACCAAAGGTTATATGTATATGTATATATGTATACATGGTCCTCCCTTTTGTTTTGTTTGTTACATTTATGTCAGATTGGTACATGGACAGTGCTGTAAGCCAAAGCAAAAGTGTGTTGGAAAACTTAATTCAACAAAATGTTTGTTAGCATTATGTAAAAGTATGTATAAGTTGAAATGTGGTGGATTCTGGTGTTCATGTGGTGATTTTAGATGTGTGTTTAGATGCGTTTAGTGTGTTGTAGACATCACCAACTCTGGTTTCTCTCACCACCACTGTAAAGAAGTAGTCTGTTTCTCTAAAAAAGCTTAAAACCACTCTGAATGACTTTGTTTACATCTCACTAATTGAATCGTGCAGAAACATTGGAATGGATTTCCCTTTTAACATAGTAGCATCAAGTACATTTGCTGTGTTGAAAATTTTTAATGAATTGACACACCACCCTATCAAATCAAATCCTTGCATCTTCCTGTCTGGATTTCAGCATCTAATATTTTAGTACACAGTTTTGATTTGATTCTAGTCAGTCGTGTAATTGCACAGATCTGATGCAATTCCTAGAGAGATGTGGGCATATGGCTGAGTCTGTTTGAATTTGAATTCTTTTCTAGTCCAGCTTGAGACGGCTTTGTTTCCAGCCTCACTGAGGAATTCAAGATGCCAAGAAATGAAAACTAGTAAACAGCTTTAGGTCACATGAGGGTGTTTTTATTCACTCCTGTAATTTAGCACAAATCTCTCTGGCCAGCAGTCACAGCTGAGCTCATTTTCTGCTGAACACCATTCTGTAAATTTCTCACGCTTGGTGTTGTGCAGGCAGATTAAAACACATGAGTGAAACTCTCGACCCGTTGGTACACTGCCCAGAACCCTGTAAGGCTCCAAAGCCCTGTATATAGCAAGATTACGCTCAGTAAATACGCTGAATAAAACTCTTTCAGTTCTTTACTGGAGAAGAGCTACTTAAAAGAAACTTTCAAGCATGAAGGACTATTGAACACAACTGGTTTGTTTGTTTGATTAAAACGGTTTGGCCCCTTTTATAATATAACAGTTCCAAAAAGTTTGGACATGCCGTTGCATTGGTATTGGTAGTGACATTTTAAAAATAAAAGTAGAATTTATCACTACATCTACCTGAAATAATCAATTCTTTAACATATGGTGGGTGAATTAACTATACTACATCACCCGTAGGTGTGAGTATATGAGTGGGTATGTGGTATACCATAGAGGTATTTCTGCCTTTCACCCAGTGTTTCCAGATCCAGACTCCAGACCCTGACCAGAAAGAGGAGCCACTTTTGGTTCAATGAAGAACCATTTGCTTCTTACAAGCTTACTGCTGTTACTCTACATGGCTAATGGATGAGGTTGCATCTAATGCAAAACACTGCATATACATAAGACTAATACATTAGAGGGTATCACTTAACTTGGATGGTCCACTGTAGATACCTTGAAGATGCTCACCTAATATTCAACTGAATATCTATTAAATGCAACATTAAGATGAATGGATATGGTTGTTTAGTGAATGTAACCCTACATCTTAACCTTCAGCTTAACCTTAAGCTTGCCCTCAAATCAACCCTAAATCTAACCATAACCACAACCTTGACCTAAACCTTAAATCTTGGGTTAGGGTTAGGATTAGGATTAGGATTAGGATTACTTTCAGCAGGCAATATTTTTTGTTGCATTTCAGGTGAGCATCTAAGAGGCATCTACAATGAACCATTCAAGTATGTGCTCCGCATAATTTTTTATTTTTTATTTTTTAAGATTTTTTTGCTCATCCAGCTCTGTAGGTTCCTCACATCTGCTATCAAATGCCAGCGGTAATGCTCCAACTGGACAGCCTTGCTCTAGCTATCCTTAATCACATCTCTTTTAGCACATACAAGGGAAAGGCCCACATTTAATCAATGGCATAACTTAATTGTCAATCCACCATGTAAAATATGACTTCTTTATGATTGGATAAGGAAGTTAGGGGATGTGACTAATTAACATCAAATTCTCTAATCGAGAAGAAGGATGAAGAATCCATGGAAGAACCAAATATGAGTAAATAACACAACACATCATTGCCCAGTGTAGGCCACACTTTCCTTTAAACCGAAAAAGGTGCAAGTAGTAGGTAATTGCATTATTTCATGCAAGGATACAACAGTTTAGCCCTGAATTATCACAGCACACCATGTGCATGTCTGTTATCACATTTCCAAGAAAAGTGTAGCTCAGATAAGGAGAGATTCTATTAGCTGGTAATTATGGTTAATGTAGGATTGTAACTGCAGATGTTTCGCATGCTTTATTTGCCCGGTTTGGTTGGAATAATTATATGTTGGTAAATCAAAGGAATTTGTACAGCTGGCAAAATCGCACAGCCACAACTGGAAAGGAATTGCAAATGCTGATGTCCTGCTCTTATTACCCCTCTCTTGCTCTTCAGCCTTCAACAGCTTTTCTATTTTTTCCCTCCTCCCTCTTCATCACACTCTTTCCAATTTCTCGCCTTTTTTTGTTTCTTCCATTATCTTCCAACTTGTTTTGTCTAGCTGTATTGCGAGTACTGTTGTGCTGTATCATTAAAATTGCAGACAATTTGTGCCTGGCGTCCATGAAGCCCAAATTGGAAAAAGGCGGTGGTAACAGACGGTCTAATCTGTGACTAGCCATAAAGAGAAAGCAGAGATTTCAATTTTACTTTCCCCAGACTCCCAATGCCAGTGACTTATTGTCCAAATACAATGAATACTAAACAGGGAGATGCACTGCTGGCCAGCATGCTGCTCTAACTGCTCTTCATAAACTCTGCACCCTCGGTTGATATGTTGGTACATTTACAAAGCATGGACATGTGGAAAATAAGATCTAAGAATGCAGTGCGTACAAATCTGATGAATGGCTTAAAGCAACAGCCATGCGTTTCAGCCGTGTTCGTTGGAATTAAAAAGCAATTATGCTTTGCTTGTAATTAGAGCAGTAAGCAATTGTATTTAGCATGTCTGTGTGTGGTTCTGCCTGAAGTAGACCTGGAACCTGCGAAAGCACTGCAGATCACTTAGCGTAATCACAAGTCACCATGCACATTTAACTTTAAATTATGTTACTAAAGAGTGCCAAAACATTAAACATTTTGGCTCAGTGAGCCGGAATGTCATCTGAGTGGCGAGCCAAGTGCCAGGAAAGCCCAAATAATTCTAACAGCTGTATATCTAATAACACTCCAGTGAATATCTTTCAGTGAAAACATATTTAACTGGAAATGACACAGAATACCCGAACACATTCAGTGATGTTGAGGTCAGTCCATTAGCAGCAGCTTCTTTGTTTGATTTGTCTTTTTTGTCAGTTTGCTTTGTCTTGAACTTCATTTTGAGCAGCCCCACGTCCTTTTAGACTCATAGTATTGGGTCGTCTTCTCGCCGTGGAAGAATGGACACAAACATCTGTGGATGTTTTCAGACCTGAAGTTTCATTTTTTACATGTTGTTTATTGGATGGGGCAGTTCTAGTGGTCACCTTGATTTGCCTGGTTGTTTTTTTTTTTTAAAAGTTTTAATAAATTATTTGAAGGTATCACAATCGTTTTAAGGAGATTTTAAGAGCATAAATGAGCAGTAAAATTGCAAGATTGGGATTTGCATTGATGAGACCAAACAAGGGATGAAGAAAGGATCTGCTCAAGATCCCAAACATAAGAGCTTATTGGTCACGATTGGTGGAGGTAGACATTCTGTCTTCATTATGCAGCCAAACACTGACTTAGGACACAGTGCCATCACAAGGAGAAGGAGCAACTTAAAGAAGCTGCAGTAAATGTCTGCAGGTCACCAGCTTGATGCAGTTGTTGCAAGCAAGGGATATACAACCACATATTAATTGGCTTTTATTTTCATTTATTTTGGGGTTTAAATTAAGATATTTAAAATTGATAACTGATGTAGGACTTGTGTACCAATGCCAATTGTTTATTTTTTTTCGTTATACATATCTGCTGATGCTTAAAGTGATATCGATCCATTAAAATGTATAAAGTAAAGAATCTGTTATTACTTGGATTTGCATAATAAAAAATTCTAATTAATATTCCACTATCATACTGTGTTATAACTTCTGCAAAGGCAGAAGAAGTGCCCTATCATAACATTTGGCTCATTGGTATGAAGACATTATTATTATTATATTACCAAAATTGGTAATTGATTCTTTACATCCACTAAGCCACTTTTCCTTTTGAGCTAATAAGACGCTACGCTAGGCTAAGCTAGTTGCCCTGAGCAGCAGTGAACCCCAGTCTGGGCATCTCACGCTGTGTAAATCACATTGGCTTTGTGCCCTATTCCTGAACCTAAGCACAATCAGCTGCAAACCCACTTTTAAAGCTATTCATCACAATGACAAGAGCTAATGGCTCCGGGTATGGCAGTAGCTCTTGAGTAGGAGCTTGTGGCTTGACGCTCATAAATTTATATCGGCCTGATGTCTTTCAAATGATTAATGGCAATCAATATTCAATTATCAAGTTTAGGATGGTGCTGAAATGAGACTTTTGCATCCATTCATACTTAAATACTCTTTCTTAGAGGAGAAATTGTCATTCTGGTCATATCGGAGTCAAAGTGTATGAGTGGTTTAAACTGTCACAACTGCCTCAAACTGTGTGAGTGTGTGTAATACTTTCCTGTTACATTGTAAAGTTCCAATTCGTCCAAAAAAGAAAGAACCATTAGACAGCACAGTTCTAACTGTTGACTGGATACGCCGCCTTTGTAAGGTGCACTTTTCCCTTCATCGCTTGTCCCCTGGAGCGAACACTGGTGTACATAATGACTCCTGAATAGAACCACACGTTTTGCACCACAAGCACTTTGTGGATTAAGTGTGCATGGTGCGGTGTGTGTGTATGTGTGCATGCACGTGAATAGTGCAATCTGTCATTGCTTGCAAGGTGAAGTGTTTGCATAGAGGTCATATGCTCTTTTGCTTTGGTAGCACTTTGAAATGCTGTTTGTGGATCTTGCCGCATTTCAGTGTTGCACTTGTGTATCTGGCAATGCTGGTGTACAGCAGCGAGCTCTGACTTTTAGAGCTAGGCTTTCAGTTTAGGGTATAAAAGTCCAAAATATATGATAATATGGGGAAAAAGAAAACAAAAATTAGATTTTAACAATACCGCCAATCTCCGTGGCTCTGCTGGATTTGTATAGGGGTACTATTATAAGTAATTCTAGAAGTAGTGCTAAGATTTCAGTTACATTGACATTGCATTTCATTTCATGTTACACAGGTAGTTGAATTTTAGCGTTAGATTCTTGTCCAGGGACTCTAATTACTAATTGATGTAGCATGGTGGGTTTGTTTAGCCAGGGAAACAAACCCTAGTCAGCCATGGGGAAGGTGTTGTTGTTACCTAATACACTATACCGACCACTAGCTTTTACAGCACTTGACCATTTTTCAGATGTCCTATTGAAGCTTGTAAAGGATATTTAATATTTATTTTTATATGAGATACCTGTGGATCTAGCAGTTTAACAGTGCCACATTAAAATGATGATTTCTCTCATAAAATGAGTAAATGAGATTCTTCTGTCCAGCTCCTGAAGGCCTAAACAATGGCAAAGGTCACTTGGCTGTATCTACCCAGATACATGCAGTTTTGTTTTGGCATTTTGGACTTCAAAGAGTTTTTGTTGAGATAGAGATTTTATTGAATACAAATCATTAGACTGGGTGTGTATTTATATTCTCCACTTCTACCTAAACAATCACCTGTGTTGCTCTTACCTCACTTGCAAGCTGTTGAGTGCGAAGAAGTAGCAAAAACAGTAGACGTACAGGATAAACTCAGTTATGATTTCAGCAGCTTCAGTTGTTTTGGTTTTTGTTTAATACTGGCACCCTCACCTGATTCACGGTTTATCTAGGTTTCCTACTTTTGGGTTCATAGAGCAATCACAGGACAGAAGTGTTCTTTTTGGTGTACTGTGTGTATGTATGCCTTGTTTTACTCTCTTTGTAGAGGCCACATGATAATTCTGATGTGTTGGGGGTTCTTTGCGTAGGAAAAAGTCTTATTCAAAATGCTAAAAAACTAAAAGAGACAGCTGATTTCTCTTGTGCTACTGAGGCTAGGGCCATGGTTTAATGTAGGCATTGCATTGTTTAGCAACACTAACGCCCCTCCATAAAAACACCTGGACTAAAAACTCTATAAAGCTAGTAATACAAGCGTATAGTGTGTATGTGCACTGTTGTAGCAGAGCGCGGCTGCCTGGTTTATTGAAATTCCCCCCTGTTTGTTCTGGTAATTGCTCTTTTCCCTCTTTCATTCTTATTCATATCCTTTCCCTGACTGCTGCTCTAATTCGCTCGCCCCTCTCTCCCTTCCCATCTCCCTTCCATCGCCCTTTCTCTCCTCGGAAATCGAAATAGATGGTGAAGGTGCCGCCATGAGGTGTTCTGTGAATTGCTTATGTAGATAACTGAGCTACTGCAGTGAATTGCAATGCACTTGCTCGTCTCAGGTGAGAAAGAGTTTGAGCTGCTCAGATCGAAACTCTCTGTTGAAGTCGCTCTATAAGCCTGACTAATAAGATTCATGGATCTGAGGTGGGGAGTGCTCGCGGTTTAAAGGCGCAGACGGAGTAACCGACCCTGTGCCAAAATAAATTGATTTCCAGTTTGGAGAATTTCTAATATTACATGTTATCAGTTTAATTTCAGCAACAGCCTGCTGTCACGTCTTCATCCAAGATTCGGTATTTGCTGAAGCGATATCCGCATATTGCTGCTGCCCTCAATGCTGCATGCCACATTTATGAATAAGTAGGTTAGACTGAAGCAAATGTGTATGTGTGTGTGTGGAGGGGTGATGAAGAGTTCATTTCAGGATTATGTCGGTCTTAAGCTGTATTGAGAGGCAGAATACATGTGGGTTTTAGAGAATGACTAGGCCATTGTGTTAATCAAGAGTCAATTAGCAACAGCAGTTTTAGTCCTGCTGATTTAAACTCATTCAAGCTGATGATCACCATCCATGACCTTCCTCACCCTGAGCAACACACACACTCAGATCAATGAAGCAACAACTGACGACAGTGCCAAAGAATGGACGGCAAAGCTCTTTTTGTTCCAGAGTCGATTGCGAAGGGCTTCAATATAGGTCTTATGGATTCATATTGTGTTTTAATGACTGTGTTTTAGTTGTAGTGGCCGAATGAAGCTGTACCATTGTGATGAAATCTGTTGTGTGTGGCGGTTGTACGAATTGTGTATTATGTAGAATAGTATTATTATGATATCATCAAATCATCAATATTACCCCCCCCCCCCTTTTTTTTTTGCATTATGTTATCAAACTTGTATTTCAGAAATGTCAGTTATCTGCATTTGGACCACTGTGATGTCATCACATTTGTATTCCATATGTAGCAGTTATGTGCATTTGTAGAATTGTAGCAAACATGTAATTTCCTATGTACTATGTATGTCTAACATTGTGATGTCATCAAGTCTGCATTCCATTTGTAGCATATAAATGTGTGCACTGCGATGTCACCAAATTAGTTGTAGTGGTGTGATATAATTTTGTACCATTATGATGTCATCAAATATGTATTTCATTTGTAGCATCTGTAGCTTTGTGATAGCATCCAATGTCAATTTATGACATTGGGCCTCATTTCTTTTTGAGTTTTTTGACTGCAGAATTGTTCACAGCTCTGCTCTTATGATGATGGATGCCATGTCCTTGTAAACTGAACAACAAATCATATATCAGAAAACACTGGTGAAATATCAAATTCTTTATAAAAAACCCCTTGGGTTTATGAATGGTTGGTGAATGAGGCCCGTTTTTTCTGTTTGTTGCACTCATGTAAATTTGTGTTCCATTTGTAGTTGCAATAGCAATTATGCAAATTCGTAGCAGGGTGAGATCATACACAATAGTGGTTATGTAAATTTGTACCACTATGATGTCATCAGATTCATATTTAAGTTGCAGCCTCTGAATTTGCCAGTAAGCCTAAAATATGGGACAGCTGTTGTTCATCAAACATAATTGTCGGATTCCACCACACATATATATATATATATATATATATATATATATATATATATTCAGACAGGGAGAGAGTGGGAGAGATAGAAAAGAGTCTCTCTGTGTGTGTATGTGTGTTGTCTATGTTTGCTCTAAGAGAAGATCAGAGAGAAAGGCAAACACAGACAAACAGAATAAGACACTGTTTAAACGAAGTTGACCACCCATGACTCACAAACATGTGGTTTTGTGTATGTTTGTGTACAGTGTACAGTACAAAGCATGATAATTGTGTGTGGTATTGACCATGAACTCCTCTCTCTTATTCCCAGTGCAGATGATTAGTCGACTTAACTTCACATGAACCCCCTTAAAACCAGCAGTAGCGGCAGAAACACAGCTACTTTCAGCTTCCACTGCTTTGTACTATAGAAAAAACAGGTCATTCTGATCACTGCATGGCTACAGCATCATTAAGTCATTTAGGTTAATTACATTGCAGGATGTTGGGACTGATTGCGGTAGCCTAATGTACTCATTGTTTCTGTTGTTTTGTTTGTGTTTGTCTTTTGGTGTTGCTTTAAAAAAGGTCCAGCTATTTAAAATAGAGCTTCTTGGGAAATGGCTGGAGAAAGATGGTGTTGGAACAATGTTTTTTAAGGCATCTGTGGATAATCGGCCATCAGTGGGCACAAGAGCAGGCATTGGTACGGACAGTGGGATCACTAATGAGCGAATTCTGGATGTACCTCTTTTTTTCTGAACACAGCCAGCCCTTTCCGTTCTCGCTGTGTGAGGATCATTAGTGAGAGCTTCTGGTTGGACCCATTTCTCAGAACCCAGCCGGTTCTTCTGATTCCTCCTGTGCAGACCCCCATAGTGCACAGCTCAGAACCTGCCAATATGTTCTTACTTCATCCACTATCTTATTTTGTTTTACCCCAGTTTACTTGCATGTTGCGACTTGGATCACATTGCTCGGTGGCTCAGGACTTACAAAAACAAACATCAGAAAAATAGAAATAGTTCAGTCATTTTCAGGCATGGATGTCCTTATTTCAAGTTTGGTCAGCAGTTGGCCACTAGTACAGCAGCACTAATAACGAACTGGCCATGCAACAAGAAAGTATCCTATTGTTGTTTGCTCCACCCTTCCCACTTGAATTTGTATAATGATCAGAATATTCATTCTGTATTCCATCTAAAAAACTAAAGACACCTAGGACACATAGACAGTTTCTTCTTTTTTTCACTCTCTCTTTGTGCTAAATGAAGATAAACGAGGGGACCACAGATGCAGAAAGATGTAGAGAGCGAGAAAGAGGAAGTGGCATCACCCTGCTGTCTGTCACTCCAGGAACATCTGTTCAGTAGCACCCAGGTGACTGAGAGCAAAGACATCCTGGGATATATTTTAAGAACGCCTCACACATATTAGGCAAGAATTATCCGTCTGTGAGTTTAAACAGTTAACCCAAAATTACCCAAAGCCACTGGACCAGGCTTTCCCTGGAGGCCAGTGTTGTCAGTACTTTACATAAAGATTGAAGAATGCACTTATGATGCACTCATGCAGAAAAGAGCTAGAATTACTGCATGACTGAAATAATGGTGCCAATTATGAAGTTCCCAGGAATGTGTGTGTGTGTGTGTGTGTGTGTGTGTGTGTGTGTGTGTGTGTGAAAAATGCTGCCCACCTTCACTTCTCCTTAGAGTCTTTGGAGAAAATGTTTTGTTTGGCTTTGTAATGAATAGGGCTATTATCTAATAAACTACTGGGTGAAAAAAAGGGGGGGCACTAAAAGAAGGTATAGCACATGAATAGAGTATTACAAATATCGTAGGATACCAAAATAAAAAATAAAAAAAAAGTTTTATGTTAAACAAGGCAGAAATATGAAACACTGCTTAGCACCACTAAACATTCTTATCTGGGCATGGCTTGAGAGCTCATGAATAACATGCCAGGTCCAAGGTTCTCATTCTGCTACACAGAAGAACTAAACACAGTAACACAAGTGGAGAGAGAAATGAGTGAAACATGCTGTACATTGCATACAGGTGGTGCTGTAGACCCACTACAAATATTGGTAACACTTGACTTGGATGGTCCATACATATAGATGCCTTGTAGATGCTCACCTGACATTTAACTAACATTTAGCTGAATATGTATTAAATGCGACTGAACTCTACGTTGAATGTAACCCTAACCTTAACCTTAAACTTGACCCTTTTAGGATTATATTTAAGGTTTAGGTAAGGGTTAGGGTTACATTCACTCATCAGACAAGCATCTGCATTCAGTTTAGAGTTCAGTTGAGCATCTATGAGGCACTATAACAGACCATCCAAGTAAAGTAAATGAAATATTAACCTGTTCCTACAAAGTAAGACTGTTTTTCAACTTTCTGCTGGACGTGCATTCAGAGAATACGCACATGAAACGCTGGTATGGCCAGTTGGACAAACTACCAAATAAACAGGTATACTTATTCTGGTAAGGGTAACTTCACCTCTCCAGTTAGTTTTCACCTTCACAGTGTAGTTAGTATGAGTGAAAGAGTGGGGAATGCATAGTTTAGTTAAAGCTGTGTGGGCAGAACACACCACAACAGCCTTGTGATTGGTGAAGGTACTGCTTTTACAACTTAAAATGAGGTCAGTTTACACTGATCATGTATTGGGTAATGGAATGTTATTAATAGGGCATACTTTGTACATGTGTACTGTCCTTGAGCAAGATTAGATTAGATTAATTAGATTAATTAGAAAGAAAGCATGTATTTATGCTCCCTGGGGCTTTAAGTGCATACTGATCCATATTTTATCCGCATTCCACAAATGCATTTGTGTCAAAACCGCACACTTGATGAAATCTAAAAGAAACATGCTGGATTAATCCTTACACTCATCGTTGGTATGCAGCTGAGTATTTTACTGCGGGTGTTCTCTAACCTTAGGAGCTTGTAGATGGTCCACATTATATCCCTTTATGTTCAACTTAAATCCTCAGTCCAATGCCTCATTGTCCCTAAGGACTGGTTTGAGAACCACTGCCCTAATAAACTCCATGCTAATATAGTTAATTGAGGAACTTTTATTTTAAAGAGCACATACACTGACACCATTAACCCGCAACCACCTAATCCTATCTGACGTGTGTGTGCTTGTGTCAGTGTGCTGGCTCGTGTCAAACAATCTTTTTCATTAATATCAGTGGAGCAGGAAATTGCTCTACATTTAGCTGGAAGCTGTTTCTAACTCTGGGATGATTGGGGTTTATTTCTCTCCTTCACTACTTCTTTGTCTACGGGGATGATTAGCTCCACCTTCTATCCATCAAAACTGTAATAGAACCACCCTTATGCTAAAAGCAAACCACTGTTGAGCTGACTACTGTTCTTCATTGTGGAGGAGGAGGAGCCATGTCAAATTTTCTTGCAGTCGCAGAGCCGAGTCTGCTCAATTAAGCTAACAACCAGTCAGGCCATTAGCCACCTGATCCTGGAGCAGTTATAATGGCCCTTAACTGAGTTAATGATGCCAATATCAGTTCAGACAGAGTTCACAAACAGCAAGAGCTGCTCTGTGATGCTTTAGAGAATACAGTAGATTATGCCCATTAGTTTTGTATATCTGAAGCTTTTTGGATTTTTTGGTGAAGGCCCAGCATGTGGAACCATCCAGCAGTGAGTGTGTGTGTTCCTGTGGTGTTTTTTTATCGATGCTCGGGGATGAGGAGACAGAGGTGGACAGCACGCAGGGGACTCAGCCAGGGAAACAAAGGCTTTGTTTTTGATGAGTGCTGCTACACGCAGGTGAAAGAAGAGGTGTTGCAAGCCAAGCGTGACTTTTTGTCTGACCGCATGTGTGCGCCCTACAGGAAGTCTTAGAGAAGGATAGGTCAGCGGCTGTGTGAGACGCCAACGTCTGGGGACGTTTGCCCTTGCTACAATGCCACCACTGGGATGTCAATGTCAAGTGTGGCTGTGTGTGTGCTCATATGTGGCAGTAATGTATGTGAGTGTGTGTGGAGAGTTTTACAGAGTGGTACGTGAAGTTTCTTTTAATGCAGCTTTAGCTATAGATTCTCTCCACAGTTACATTCTCGGAATAATGGCTTATCAGATGAAGAACAGTACATAGGTTTACATGATGTATGTGTTTGTGACCATGCTTGTGTGTATACATGGTGCTACATACATAACATACAGCATGAAGAAGATTCAAATATTCAAATGATTGCAAACGTTTTTTGCTTGATGTTGTGTGAAATCATTGGGCCTATACATTTTTTTTTTTTTTGCAATTTCAACACCATTCCAACTCCAGATTCAGTCTGATTGTGAGATTCAGGCTGATGTGCAGCTTTTTGATTAATCAAACATAGTAATGCATTTTTGTAAATATTTCTTGCAACATAAATGAAGGGGGTACAACTTTTGGGTCTTTTTCAAGACCTGAAATATCATAGCAACTGCCATAGTAGCAACCTGTAACACTTCAGCAACCACCTCCAATACCATAGTAACTGCCATAGCAAACGAAATGGAACTCCCCTGCAAAAAGGATAATATAACTGTCTATATAACTGTAATATAACTGTAATATAACTATATAGCTGTCTATCAACACCCTAGCAAGCATTAGGCAACAAAATAGCCATCTTATAGCAGTACCACAGCAACCATGTAGCAGCCCCATAGCAGCTACCTAGCAGCACCATAGTAATTGCCTAGCAGTCACTTAGCAACAGAATAACATCCACATGGGATGCCATAACAACCACCTAGGATGCCATAGAAACCACCCAGCAACAACATAGCACTAAAAAAAAGCTCTTTTTGACACCCAGGTTAACATGTTTGATCGTTAACACTGGCTGTGCACGTGTTACGCTCCCTAGAACACACAGCCTGCATGTACAATGCAGCAGTGCATCCCCAATACCCTGGCTCCCCGTAAATGTGTTGGTTTCCCCAGCATTATAGAACATTGTTAAAGATATATTGAACAGTGTGCATGTAACACCGAAGATGTGCACACTGCACATTGCACATTGTGTGGTAACATTAATTTGACAAGTTTATAATTTTTTTTGTCAGTTTTCATTATTTATTTCTTTGTTTTGCAATGTGGCACATTTGGCTTTTCTGCGGATGCAATGCCAATCATGTGCCGTATTGGGGATGCACTGCTGCATTGTACATGCAGGCTCTGTGTTCTAGGGAGCGTAACACTTGCACAGCCAGTTTGAACAATCAAACATGTTAACCTGGGTGTCAAAATAAAAAGTCAAGTTTTTTTGGCTTTGCATCCGATTATGCTAAAACAGTAAATCAGTAAATACGGATATGGTGTTAAAAATTTATTTATGTAAACAAAATGTACATATTTTTCGAAGGAGGGGGGGTCTTCACACACAATGGTTCCTACGGCCATGATTTCAGCGGACATGTGCTCCACTTACTCCATTATTCATAGGATGTAGCTCTACCCATATTTGCAAACAAGTCTGTAAACTGGAAGTGAGAAATGGCTCTAATTTACCGTGAGTGTTTAGAGCTTCACATGACATAACAAGTAGCACAGCTGTACCACAGCTAGAATATTTTATAAGCAAAAAAAAAAAAAGTGAAGCTAAAGAACAGTTGTACTGAACTGCACTTGACTGTCATCTTTAATAGAAGTTACATGGTTAGAAGGCATGACTGAGCATGCAGGGCTTTTCAGTGTGGTTTATGTAGTTTGTGCATAAGATATGCAACAAGCTGTCTTAATGTTGGATTCGCCTCCCAGGGACAGTGACGTGCCATGGTGCCACTTCCTTTGGCATGGCTTGGTCCCCCCCCCCGCTGAGTGTGTTTTGACAGCATGGGATGAGTCAGGAGCCAGTATGTGTTTCAAACAAGAGATAAAGGTTGGAGGGGGGCACACCATGCTTGAGTGCATGCCTCTGGTAAACACTCGAATACTGCTCCACCTTTTTCGATCTGCCCTGAAGTCACACCTGGACAGTTCATGCAACTGCCAGTTGCCTGAGATTTACACTTTCTTGATTTTTCTGGCTCTGCATCGCTGTTCCTCCGCTAAGCCAGGCCCACTGGCGATGCTATGGAAGAGTGCCTCTGTTGATGAGAACGGGAGAAACAAGATTTGGCTCTGAGAGCTCGTTGCCTTCACAGATCAGTTCAGCTGTGCTCACTGGCCAAGAGAGCCTCCAACAAGAGAGAGTATTTTAAAGCTATGCCTTTCATTCTGCAGACCAGCTTCGTCATGTTCGTCATGCAGCTAGTCATGTGCTGGCAGATTTAACATTTAACACAGCTTGGTTTATCAGTGTGAAGTCAAAGCTCCCTGAGTGACCATCTCAGATAAGGGAGAGCAGGGTAAAGACTAATGCAGGATAAAATGTAAAAAAAAAAAATGTACAAGGTTACTTTAGATTACTGTAGATTTGATCATACCCAGACAAATATTTCTATGCATTCACCCATTTTGTTCCATAAAAGAAACCATTTGCATCAGTTTGTGATTGCTGAGTTGTGTGTTTAAGCAACAGAATTCATTCCTGTAGTATTGGAATCACTCTCTCTTGGTGTCTGTAATGCATTTGGAAGCATGCAAAGCAACAATGAGAGCTAGCTGGGGCAGGGTATAGTATGGATGCACCGACACCACTTTTTCCTTTCCATATACTATTTCCATATATTTCCTTTCCATACTGATATCAGATTTTAACAGACTTAAATACTTGATAGATGTCTATAAATCCTTATACTGGTTGAGTAACTGCACATTTGAGAAGTTTCAGAGCTATGAAACAATGAAAATTGCCACAATGCAGTAAGCTAGTAGGGAAGCATAATCTTGCTAAGCTCGAACAAACAGCTTTTAATTTGATGTTTAAAATTCACATTTACATGTCTCTATGTAAACTTCAGTGTGTGGCTTTAAAACAAGCTGCTTAAACCCAACTTTTGGTTTTAGAACCCAAAACCACCATTTTAGAAAAAATATTAAAAGTTCCATTGAATGTTGAATGGTAATAACTATTTATGACTGGCTGTTTACTGGTTGTTTAAACATTTGGTTTTAAAAGGTATGCAAACCAAAAATTTCTATATAAAAAAAAAAAAAAAAAAAATGTTGCAAATGTCCAAATATCAAAATTAGTCAGAATGCACATCCCTACTGATTGCCTGGTATTCCAAACCATGTTTTCCCCGATGATTTTTGACAGAAGTGCAACGTTCTTGTTGAATCTGCCACAGTCAGTAGTAATGATACTTGGCTGCTGTGTAAATGAATTATGAATTGCTTGTTACTATTTTCAAGAACAGAGCATCAAAGCAGTAATAGACTCATTTATTATTACAATTATTACAAACATTTTAAAAGACCTGTCGTGCTTTAGTGTGAATCTTTACAGGGCCTTCTTTATCTTCAGTCATTCCTGTTTTATGGCCATGCTCACTTTCTAGAGCTTCTATTTCTCAGTGCTGAATAAATATACAAATCTAAAGACTGTAAGCTGTATATGTAATATTTAAGCTGGTATCACTGGGTACAATGACTTTATTCCCTGATTTATCTGATACATTCTGTATTTTTGTCATGCTGAGCACATTGAGATTACTGACAGATCTCAATCTATAAAGCTCTATATTGATGCTTTGAGCCTTTGACTATTGATTGCCCTGTAGTATTCTTTATTGATGAATTCTAATGTTGCTGAGAATTTCTGGAACACATGACGTTCAACCTTTCAGTCTTTCATATTATTTTGACCTGACCTTTGACTTCAATGCACATGACTCAATATAGGCCAATTGCCACATATGACAGACTGAGAATGTGACACAGGGGTGGGTAGCAAGAGGAGGAGAAAATGAGAAAAAAGGCACGTGGCCAGAAAATGCTTTTGAGCTTTCCAGCCTAATCTTAAGGAGTAGATTCTCTGAGGTTCAGCTTTCAGGATCAGTTTAGTTTGACATTTTCCACACGTATCGTTATGGTTCTATGGATATAGTTCTGGACACCGCTGTGAGGAGATAAAAGCATGATTAATCTCATATGTGCTTTGGTCTAATGCTAATGCTCTGTAGGATGTGTTATTCTCTGAAGACATTCAGAGGGACAGAGTGGAGAGTCTACACTGCATGTGTTCCTGCTCAGTGACGCATAAACACAGGACATCAGCAGTTCTAGGAACACGTAAACCAGTAAATTATAATTGTTCTAACACACCTAGTAATATTTCAACCTTGCCTAAATATTCTATGTTTCCATAATATGATATTTTTTAAGCAGTGGTCTCCTAATAGCAACATGATTGAGTTAATACTGTATCACTTGGTCCACTGTAGATTTCTCGTAGATGCTAACCTGACATTCAACTGAATAAGATAAGATAAGATAAGATAGTCCTTTATTAGTCCCGCAGTGGGGAAATTCACAGTGTAGCAGCAGAAAGGGATAGCAGGACACTCAGTTACAAAAATTTGGATAAATAATTTACACTATATACACAATATAAATAAGAATTAATATCTATTATGTGCAGAATGTCTATTAAATGCAGCTAAGTTGAATATCAATGACTTGTCTATTGAATGTAACTCTACACCTACATTACATTATGTTTAGGGTTGATTCAAGGGTATGTTTAAGGTTAAGCTTAGGTGTAGGGTTATATTCAGTAGACAGTCATTTACATTCAACTTATAGTTCAGTTGCATTTAATAGACATGCTTATTCCATTCGTATGTTAAATGCTCTCTGATTGAAGAGTTTTGATCATATAATTGCACACGCTTATTCATAGCCATATTTATCTTACTGGTTATCTTGTTTATGAGATTGGATTGATAAGGACACAGCACTGTAGTCGGCATGGTGGCTGTTTTGAGATAAGCCGAACAGACTCATAGACAGACGTGTGCAGTCAACCCTGCCAGTTAAGTTCAATCACACCCAGATAATGGATGGCCTCTGTCTGTATTTGACCCTCTGCTCCTGTAATGTAATTACCTGTCCAAGAAAAGCTGACATTTACTGTACCCGCTATCTATTTGCCAGTCTGTCTGACAGAGGGGATGCTGATATGAGCCCAAGAGTGATCTGGACATGGACATTGATATGCTGAGTTAGATAGAGGATTAGTTTCTGTCTGCCATCTATTCATCCAGTCATGGCATATGGAGAAATTTGTTGCAAAGATATATGATTTTCTGGTGTGGATATTTGTGTGTGTGTTTAACAAGTTTAAAGTACTTGTTAAACATTGCATTTTAATTGCACTGTAATCTAATGTGGAAAAACTGGAACATCACTGCAGGGATTTGCTTCCATTCAGCACACAACAGTATTAATGAGGTCAGGCACTGATGTTTAGTGACGAGGCCTGGCTCACAGTTGGTGTTCCATTCCATTCCAAAGGTGTTGGATGGAGTTGAGGTCAGGGATTTGTGCCGCTCAATCATACTCTTCCACATCATTCAACACCTCGGTTTGTGCACATGGGCACTGTCATGCTGAGACAGTACAGGGCCTTCCCTGAACCACTGCCCTTCAATTGTGCTAAGGAGCCCAAACCATAAAAAACAGCCCCAGACCATCCACCAAACCTAGCTTTTTTTCTTCAATGTTGGTACGCTTTAGAACACTCCAGTCGTCACCCACAACCACCATAACAACCATCTAGAATGCCATAGAAACCACACAGCAACAACATAGCACTTAGCTAAAAAATGAGCTCTCTCAGAAGAGCTAACCCTCCCCTGGCTCCCCAAAAATCAGGTGTTGGTTTACCCAACATTATAGAACCCTATGGTGATATTAAGCTGCTCAGCTATGGCAATCCAATCCAGGAAGCTTCCATAAACAGGTCTTGTGCTATAAAGTGAGCACTTCAAATTTGCAGTGGCATGTTGTTGCTACTAGACAAAGTAGTTTTATTAGGGCAAATATTTGACTAATTGACATTGCTAAAGGTAGCATGATGCTGCCATGTTGACAGTCACAGATGTTTTCAGTAGGACCCATTCTACTGCCAGCTTCTGGAGAATGAAATAGCATAACACAGATTAGAAGTGTGTCCACAAACTTTTGGTCAAACAGTGTATTTTAACACACTGAATTTTATGGATAAAAATAGTTCTATGCGTATAATTCCATACCGCACTCTTCTGGGAGCTTGAGAGAAAGAAAGAGAAAGAGAGAAATCAGAGAGAGAAGGTGACAGCTTGATAGATTAGGTCAGCTATAGTGCTTAGCGCTCTTGTCACACTCCTCCTTTAGGAGACATATGGGTGCGCTATCTGGAGCTTTCCAGACGATTCGGATTCAAACATTTGAGAGCCAGAGGCCGCAAGACTGAAGAGAGGTGATCAGTTAGGCTACATTCAGTAAATGGCATGTGGAGCACATTAACACATTTCATGAATCATGACTGCTCATGTTTTTTAAAATATAAAATAACATATCCAAATGTCTGTTTCTTCATATTTTGACCCATTTCAGTTGTAATATCTGAAGCAATGTGAAGAATGTGCAGTAATATTATTTTGAAATAAAACATATTCAGGTTTATTAAGGTCTCATTAATCAGATTAATTAGATCCTTCTTTATGGTTCTTTTACGTAATAAAAAGAAATACAATTCACAATATGTTAAGCATTATTTATTAACCTATATTAGTATAGGCATTATTAGTTGTAAAATGTACAATAAATACTTAAATCATTGATTATATATTGCCATTAGAATTAAATATTATTAGATTTGGGCCAAACTGGCAGAATTTGTCAACCTCATCAAACTTCTCTTAGTTCTACAGTAATAAACTCCAGATATCTCTTGACACCAGAACATACTGGAATAAAATATTACCAATTACACTATTATTATGTAAAATTAGAAGACTTATACCTAATAATTTGCATAACAGTGTTTTATAAAAGTGTTAATTGTGCAGTATTACAACTTATAATGCAATTAACAGTGTTTTCACATATCAGACATGTAATTATGTACTAGTACAGGTACTAGCATAATAAAGAAAGCCTAATTTATAGTGAATTAACCAATTAGAACTGTCTAATGTTGGGGGGTTTACTGAGGACAAGACCTCAGTAACCCCCTCAGTATGAGTGTTGCATAATCTGACGTCTTGAGTTAGAAAACATTGCCCTAAAATGTGAAATCCATGGAGGGTTATAAAGCCTGTTAAACCTCGAGGGTCGTAGGTCTTGGTGGCTAGCTGAAGCGTTATCTGCTAATTTGGCTGTTAGGGCCTCATTAGTGTGTGTCTGCTCTTTAATTATTGATCAGGAATTTAGAGATAAGGCACACAAGGGACACAGAAACCCTCTCTGTGTTTTAGCACGTTCAGGATCCAGTGGGCCCCTCGCTGTGTTTGCTACATTTCACATGGCACATTAGCACATTAGCACTAAAGTGGCTAGTCAATGTTTCCTCTCCGCAGCCATCAGTCTCTACAGACTTCCATCCATACTGGACCAGAGATTAGTTTGTAACAAAAAATGGGTGTTTGTTGAGTTTAAACTACGTCAGACCACCACAGATTAGCGGTGACACTTTACTGAAGGACTGCATTAGTAAGACTTTAACACCTTCATAAATCATGCATGAGAACTGACATAAATGTAGACGCACCTTTATAAACAGCTCATTCCAATCAGTGTCAGTTGCTTTGGCAATTTAAGTGTCATTTCACCCTTGTTGGAATAGTTAGATACTTTCGTGTGTTACTATGTTGTTCTGTATGCAAACTATGGTAAGCGGTTAACAACAGATCTACTGCATGCACCGCATAAGTGACTAGGAATAAAAAAAAAAAACTGTTAAAAAATGTTTAAAAACCTGCACACACACCAGAGGGACTCTGTTATCTGCCACAGAAATTGAACAGTGAAATCAATGGAGAAAACATCTCTTTGATACCATCCTCTAATATCCCTGTCTGCGTGGATCTGATAACCCACTTTCTCTGTTTTGTGGCAAGCAGCTGCCTCTGCTTTGTGTGTGCCTGTGTATGTGTGGAGGTTTTCCCTCTGCTGTGTAGATTAGACACTTTCGGCTGCTTATTGTTAAAGGGGCTGCATCCTACATTTTTCTTGCAGTGTTTATTTTGCGCCCAAAGGACCACGTTTTGTAGGTTTATGTACAAAAAAATTTTTTTTTTTGCTTTTTTTTAACCAGCTTTTGGGACTGTTATATGTAAATGACCTATACTGTTCTGACTGGCTGTGTTGTATTGTACCTTATTTAAAGGCTGTTGTGAAGGAGGGGCTACTCAAAAATTATATATGTGTGCGTGTGTGTATATATATATATATATATATATATATATATATATATATATATATATATATATATATGTCATGTCTATGTTGTTTGTAATTTACAGGCACATTACATTGTATGTGTGAATCTAAATACTCCTATTTTTAGGATGCCTAATCATTGATTTTTCTTTTCCTTTCTCTCCTCTAGGTAAGTGTATGCGCACATTTGAGGCCTTTGCTCACAGCGGTGGGTAAGTGTGGATGCAGTCTGCTCATATGGGGTGTTCTTTTTCTCTATGTTTTATTCAGTTCCAGTCTACTAAGCCCAGCATCTGTGTTGCTGTTCATTATCCTTTACATCTAGACTTGGCCACTGTATTACTCTTCAAACCCGACAAACGCTACTGTCAGTTAAAACAAAAAATGTCACTTGGCTAAAGATTCGACACGCAGCACTCTTATCGGTGGGGCTTATTTTACATTTAATGTTATGTTAGTTTACATTAAAGTGATACATTAAATTTTAGACCTAAATCCAAGCCAAATCCTAACCTGAACTAAATCTCAACAAAACGAAATGTTTAGTTTACCACAAGACTAAATCTGTAGATAACTGCCAGAACGTTCACTAAAATGTATGTTATCCATAAGACACATAAGATAATGTGCGACTGAATTTCCTATAACTAACCAGTTTAGAAACTGGCCAGTGTGTCTGTATAGCTGTGTGAGGGAAATGTCTCTGCAGTTGCGTGTGAGTGTATCATTATGTGGTGGCATTACTATCATTAGGTGCTTTAATTCCAGGCCCAAAAGCTCGCAGCAGGCTGGTAATTCCTGCTCTTTTTCTGAGTTTCAAAGGGGTATCATTTGCCATTTGATGCCACTGTAGCTCTTTCACTCACCATTAACCCCTGCCCCTGCCCAAATTAGTCTCTGAAAAGCCACAAAGCCAGGGACTGCACAAAAACAGGAAAGTGACTTGATGGGTTAGGGTTGAAAGTATTGCTGTCTCTGAACCTTACACGAAACATCGTCCACTGCTAATGTTCAAATTCTGGCTAGGAATGGTTTAAACAGTACTGAGAATAGCACTGAGCGCTACAAAGAGACTGTGATAAAGGTGCATATTGTATGATTAAATTAGAATTGTGTGTAAATCTAGGACATTTGAAGAACACTGGACATCTATTTTTTCCAATAGAAAATAAGACATTCTATGGGAAGAATAATGGTGCATGGTGATGGTAGCAACATGCTCTGGGCTGTTTTTCTGCCAGTATAACTTGTACTCATTGTATAAAGTGCATGGTATGATAAAGAATTCTTCTTGTCAGTTTACATTTAGAGCTGTACAGGCCAGTTTAGATAAACGTCTATAAGAACAGGCCACACATTGAGCTTGGTGTTTGTTGCCTCTATCTGTGAAGAATGGCAACCACCATTAGTGTCAGCCTTTGAATGAGTTTTCCATTCACACGGTTCTAATTCAACAAACATAACTACAACAAACCAGCAGTGCACATTGATGCTTCTGAATGAAGGTGCCTTTAGGCTAAGCTGGTGGGTGCTGGTAGTGTATGAGAAATGTATGAGAAGCACATTAGAAATGCCATGCAGAGCCTGTGCTGCTGGCAGAAGCTAATCCAGCATTCTGCTAGCAGTCTGCAGGTCGAGGCTAAATCAAGCTTTGTATTCAGGTGAAATAGTGGATTGCCAAGATATCTTTCTCTCCCTCCCACCTTCCCTAAGTCATATCAAGGCATCTCTATGGTGACAGTCCTCTCCAGCATAGGAAGGCAGACACCACCCTTGGTTTGAACGGTCTGCTGAACTCCTCATGAAAGAGCACATGTAGTTTGAAACTGCTTTTGCCTTTGGCCCGGTAATCAAGCATAATATTCCAGCTTACAGCGTTCATACCACTGAATTCTCTTCAAGTCCATTCCATTTAGTAATAAAATATTGTCACCAGTGGTTCCCCAAACAGAATCTTGCAGAAACTGAACATCCTCTCCTGTTAATTCCGGCTCATTATTGATTCACCACAGAGAGTCCAAGGACAGGGGACATTCTTTGTTCATTTGACAAAGGAAATAAAAGAGTGAATCATTACTAATGTACAGCACTGTTCATACAGGGAGGCTTGAGAATGGATTTGTATTTTTGAACACTGACAAACGTTTCAATATTAACCCTCTTCTACTTGCTGTGCTGAACACGGTCTCCCTGTTTCCCCAGCACGTGGCCCTTCTTTGTGGTCCTTCTCTCTGGATTTGGGAAGTACTATAGCTGAGATAATATTTTATGTTTTTGTCAGATATGATGGAATAAAAAAGATGGATATAATATTTTCTGAATACAGATGTTTATGTTTATTGTCCTTTTGTTCAAAAATGTATATTCATACAGTGGCAAACAAATGACTAAGAGATTAGTCTTTACAGACTCCTTGCACCCTGGTCACAACCTCTTTCAGCTGCTCCTGTCTGGCAGATGCTACAGAACTATGTCCACTAAGACGGTCAGACACAAGAACAGTTTTTACGCTCAGGCCATCAACAGCTGATCACCATCATCAGCTACAGGCCATAGACAGTACTGATAAACTATTATCACTCTTATCCTAGAGTTACTGCATTACTGCACCATTATTCATTTCATGTTTACACTGCTGTGGTTCAAAATATTTAATCTGTATAGTATTGCATACTGCTATTCTGTGACAATATAAAGCACACTGTACAGAAATGTCCATGTACTGTGTATACTATTGTTCTATTCTTCTCTGTATATTGTGTATTGTCTGTAAATTATATGTAGAGTAGCTGTATATTGTTAATACTAGAGAGACACTAACAGCCGGAACAAATTCCTTGTCTGTGTGAATATACTTGGCCATTAAATCTGATTCTGATTCTCATAGTCTTAAAGGAATAGTAGATTTATGATGTATGACTTACTCCAGATGCCCATGTTGCCTGTGAATAGGAGACCTGTGAAAGGTCCCTACATGAAGGTTATTTCACCAAGACGATTGCAGCAGAGGTGGAGCTGACTTAAATTAGACTTAGTGTTCCAAGACATCCCAAAAATGGTTGATTGGATTTTGGAAATTTGGAGACCAGATTGATCTCTTCTTCAAAGTCCTCAAACCAATTCTGAAAGAGCCATGAAGGGATATACCTGGCCCAGACTCCAGAGCATCCCCCCCCACTAGTTTGTTTTCTTCTTTCTTGTTTTCTTCCCACAGTGCATCCTGGCGCCATCACTTTCCTAGGTAAACGCCATTCCCCTTTCCATTGCTCTTCCATTACTTCACTAATTATCTAGCCCAGCTTATGAAGGCCTAACCAGCTATCTTGGCTCTGACCTAGATGCAGTAAAGGAAATCTTAATTAGATGATTTTCAAACATTAAATTTCTAAATTTCTAAGTATTTTAGCTTAACCATTTCCAAAACTCTCCTTAAGGAAGTGCAGTATTTACAGTTCCTATATTTAAGTATTTTCTGGGATTGCTTGGACTTTTGCACAGTATATATATATATATATATATAGGCCAACCTCAGAGGTTGTTTTTTTTTTTTTTTGTAGACAGATTTCCAGACTCTTTTTTTCAGCTGATGCTTTCAACTTCTTTGTGCCTCCTTCACTCACTTCTTATTCTCTTCCTCTTCATGCCGCTGTATGTGATGTTCTTTCACATCGTTGAGGTTGTTTAGGTCACATAGCCTGTTCTGCCTGGTCTGATACAGACTGAGCCGAGAGATACGGCATGTGTGGGTGGCGTGCATGTTTACATTTGCATATCTACAAGGTCACACTGCTTGGTGGTTGGTATTTTTATAGAAGCCAGCTGACAGACGCATACTTCGTGTTATCCTGTTTTGTGGTGTCAACCGGTGGTTAACGAATAATGCTTAGCATTCATGCAACGTGTAAATCCGCAGTGCTGTAGAATGGACTAACTTCCATCTTGTATTACACAAACGCTCAAATGAAACGTTCAGTGAATTGTATCCTGTTGCTTTCCGCCTCCCCTCTCGATTCCTCTCTCAAGCATCACTCATCTATTATCTATCAGCATTCTGACATGGATGGAGCTAGTATGTGAAAATTGAATGAGCTTAGCAGGCGGCATCAACTGCTCTCATCCATATTGCATGATGCTACACACCAGTAATCCTCTGAGAGAGCGAGTGGTTGAAAATAATTAAAAAAGCCTTTAGGGGCAGGAAGGAATAAAGGAATATGCAACACAGTTTCTGTTTTTCCATAACCAATCTTTTGTTCTTAATGAGAGATTCACCTGCGGCTTGGTTTGATCCCTAGGTCTCGATAACCTTTCCTAGTGTGATCGCTAAAGCAGAACAGGGCTATTCATGAGTCTGTCACGCACTACACTCTGTCCTCGTCTTTCCTGGCCTTGCTTCTTTCCTCCAGGACACAGATTCAGTTTGGTTTTGTGGAGATATCAAAAACTGCATTAGTTATTAACCTTTTGTTATTAACCTTTTGTCTTGCTTTATTAGCATAATCTGGAAGCAGCTGTGATAAGATGTGGCAGCTCCAAAATCACTTAGCATGGTGTATGAGCGGGAACATTTGCATAGCCGCATATTTTTTTCATTATGAAACCAGTTATAATACAAGCTTAGCTAGGCCTCAGGGGGCTGGGCTTGGATTTTTTTCCATTTAGATCATCTAGTGGTCAACTTGGAGGCAGGATTGTGACTTATGATGATGGAGTATTGCAGGTCCACTAAATTGCAGGTGCAACTAAACTGACCCAGGAAGAAAATAATGCGTGCGAGAATAAAATATTCAACACATTTCTGTTTCATGACTGACTGATTTAAAAAAGCATGACTTAAATAGGTATGACAAAACTGTATTTTAAAGAAAGGTCAGAATAAATTGTATTTTCGAACAGAACAGAACTCCAAAAAGCCCTTTAGTGGCAGCCTAAACTCTTCATTAGATCACAAGAGCTGCATCTTCTCTCTCTAATGACCTGGCTAAAAATAGCAATCATTTCAGCTGCTTGCTCATGACACTGTGTGTGTGTGTGTGTAATCAGGTTAGTCCAGCTGAATCGCTGTGTTTGTAAATGGGAACACTGAATTATCAGTATCAGAGACATGAAATGCTAATCATGTGGCTTGTGCTACTGCTCCGTTAAAACCAAACAACTCAAAAACTATCCAGCAGAGACGAGGACAGCCATCAAGAAATGTAGGTGGCTAATGTGCTACTACTGCGGCCCGGAGGTCACAAGTTCGAGTCCCAAGCCGTGCTGTTTTGCCATCCGCGGCTGGAACCAGAGAGAGCACTATTGGCCATGCTCTCTCCGGGTGGGTAGATGGTGCTCATCACTCTTAAGCAACGTTGGCTGGCACAGGCGTCTGTTACAAATGGGTGGGTTAATGGGAAGTACTGAATTGGGCATAAAGGGAAGAAGTTGACAAACAGATTTCTAAAACAAAAAATGAAAGAAATGTACATTATTGATTATTGATTATGCCTTGACATTTAAATTACTGACAGCTGAAGTGCATAACATTGACTATATTAGTACAACCGCACCCTTCAATGGTGGGATACACATATTAGGCAGCAAGGTAAAGTAAAAGAATCTAAAACACTTGAACAAGAACCAAATTGTGATGGCTTCACAACTTGGTCAGTGCATCTCCAAAACATCTTGCAGGCCTTGTGGGTTTTTTCTGGTATGCAGTGGTCAGTACCTACCACAAGTGCTCTAAGTCAAATCAACCGTTGAACCGGTGACAGGGTCATGGGCACCAAAGGCCTCTTGATGTGATCCATGGAGGCCCCATCTGACAACTTACAGAAGAAAAAATTGCTAACATGCTAATTTGACAATATTTGTGTGAAGAATGTGGAAAGCCACTGGACGTCAACAGTGTCGTCTATAAATATTGTAGTGATTTTAGCAGCTATTCATGTTTTCTGTGATCAGATTTACATTTGGGTTTCACTTGACTGCATATCAGTTCTCGTCCGGTCACACTGGGGATACATTTAAGTGAAAATTGTAAAAGGAACTGTATCCAGATCCAATTTAGTCATGAAACATCTGTTAATGCGAGGTGTAATCATGCTCTATGGGACATGCTATTATCTATAAATGGACAACAGGACCTCACATTTACTAGAAACAGTAATACCAACAACATCAAGGCCTGAATTCTATCTGTAATGTCCCTTAAACTCAAGATTTAAAGACTGCATGTCACTTGCATTTGTGTATATCATCCTCACGAGTCTAGACTGTACCACAGATTCTGCGAAATACTCCCGCACCCTTTAAAATAGCAATAAGCCAGCTTGCAAATCTTTTAGCAGAAAAGAGCAGTTTTACTTTAAATCCTCTTAACCCAATCTGTCACAAAGGGACAATATTTAGGCTAGCCTCAACTGCAGGAGTGTGCCTAGCATAGCTGAATACTAACCGCTTCTTATTCTCCAAATGTCAGGTCATGGTTTAATACACGCATTACAGACGGATTTGTGTCCATGGGGGAACAGTTATGTAGCAGATACCATAATATTTTCCCTTGCTTTGCCATCTAATGATGGATGTGAGGGAGGGGCAGGGGATGCTTTTGCTGCTAAGAAATGATGAAGAGACTAAAATAGAATTTCCATGGAAAGCCGCTTTAATGATTAGAGTACCACTGCATGGAGATGCTTTATTTCCAGCACTGCAGATCTCCTGTTTTGCAGTTTTGCTCAGGACCTGAAGCCATACACGAGCAATAGCGCAGCCTTTTTTGGCACTAAACAGATTAAAGGTTCAGAAATTCATGTCAGCTGCTTTTTAGAAGGTTGCTGTGCAGTGTTTAGCATTCAGTCATTGGTGCAGTATGGCTCCAATAGGTTTTTAGGTAATTATTGTTATAACTAACCTTAAATGTCCACATCCTACATTTTCTGATATTTTATATAGCACACATTAATGACCAAACACTTTTGGACCCAACTGTATTATGACTTCAACAGTTTTTACAGTTTCTTACAAATAGCTTTCCATGATTTTCAAGCTTTCCAAGGGTGGTTAATCCTAAACAGAATTATAAGTGTGGCTACACCTACACCAAACTCTGACCTGAACTTCAGTAAAAGAAAAAATGATAAAAATAAGACTTTTCTTACCTTCTAGTTGTCAGTTTATTTATTTATTTGCTCACTCACCTACCATTTTATTTCCTGAAGCACTGCAAAAGGTTCCCACGTAGTCACAGTGTTGTCATTTCTCTGTCTAGAATTAGACTGAGCATAGCCTTAAGCAGAAGTGTAAACACACACTCGCACACTGTGTTTGAATTGGATTCATGGCGTAAGATGTGGCTGTCTGAGAGAGCTGCGGTGTTGATGTCTGATAGTTGAGACATGCTTTGATGTTTTACGAGTCTGTACTGATGCCTGCTGAGAGAGCAGAGGCCTCAGGGCTGCACCGTAGTCTCCCAGCAGCACCCGCTCCGGCACAGATAAACGCAAATATTCATCTCGCTCATTACACGATAGTGATTATTCATTACACATCATTGATTATTCATGAGCGTCTCTGTGGATGATGATGTTGATCCTTGCGTGCTTCTGGGGGTCTAGGCCGACCTGATAAGAGGCTCACACACTCAAGGTGTGAGATTTTAGCAGCTAAACACTTTATCAGGTGAAGGAGATATGGACTAGTGCACTCTAGACTGTGTGTGTGTGTTATTAATATGTGGTTGCTGTGATACCAGTCTCTGTTGCAAATCAAAGTTCCTTTGCTTAGTTTAATTTTATGTATGTATTAGGTTATACTGTCAAGTAGTAGACCGAACAAAGAGCAGGTATCGCACAAAGAATGTACTGCAGTAAGACACATCAAGTTCAGCACACACACTGTTTCTAAATTTAATGTTAAACTTAGGTAGGAGGTTAAATAATGTGAATATGTTAGTAAATAGGTGATATATGTTTAGGCTATAGATTGACTGTCTTTCTAGGTGTTAATTTCAAGTCAGGTGTGACCTACCACCATCTTTGTGGTCAACACCTTCAGAGCTACCCATTCGGGCAATTATCTAATCATCCAATCGTGTGGCTTGCAGTGCAATAAATAACATTCCTGCAGATACAGGTCAGCAGCTTCAGGTAATAATCATCAAGCTTTAGAGTGAGGGAAAATATGTGATCTCAGTGATTTAGAACGTGGCATGATTGTTAGTGCCAGATGGGCTGGTTTAAGTGTACTTTAAAACTGCTGATCTCCTGAGATTCTCAGCACAGCAGTTTCTAGAGTTTACTTTGAATGATCCAATGAAGAAAAAAAAAAAAAACATCAGTAACCGGCAGCTCTGTGGATAGAAATGCCTCATTGGCGAGAGAGGTCAATGAAGAAAGACTGGTGCAAGCTGACAGAAAGGCTACAACAAACTCTCAGCCACTCTGCACAATTGGATGAGCAGAAAACCATCCCAGAACGCACAATACACAAGACCATGTCAGGCTCCATCGAAAGCTGAGGCTGCAGTGGACACAGGCTTACCAAACCTGGACAGGTGAAGATTGGAAAAACGTAGTCTCTGGATTTCTGCTGACGAACACAGATGGTAGGGTCAGAATTTTGCACCAACACCTTGAATCCACGGCACCAATCTGCCTTGTGTTAACAGTCCATGCTGGTGTAGGTGGTGTAATAATGTGTGGGGACTGTTTTCTAGACACAGTTTGAGTGCCACACATTAGTTAAGTATTGTTGCTGGCCATGTGCATCCCTTCATGACTGCAATATAATGCGCCATGTTGCAAGCAAAAGTCATCTCGACCTGGTTTAACTTAAAACATAAATTTGAATGTTAAGTCTTCTTCAGTGGCCTTTCTAATCTAACACATTTGGAAGGTGGTAGAATTGGTGCATTTGCAGCATTATAGTGCTCCTAGAAGTGCAGTTTGATGTAATTATGTAAACATGGGGCAGAATCTAAAAGGAATGTTGAGAACTGAAAAAGAAGGCCCTACCCAATATTGGTAGTGTAGTGTTCCTGATGCTATGATGCTATGTTGTGTTTAAGTTTTCATTGTCTGTTGCTCTATGAACTTCCTCACAATAACCCCATTGGCTGAAGCATCACTTTAACATGAGCCAAAGCATTATACGACTCAGCTGTGTGTTTACACTTGCACAGAATGGTGCTATTTATATTTAATATTACATGTCTGGGTAGGTGTTCTCTACAGCTTGAAAGCGGACAGCAGGAAGGAGTGTATTACCATACTAAAGTTCTAGAGTCACATCTGAGAGTAAGAGATGGTTGTCTTTGCTGCGGCATCCTTTTGATTCACGCTTTGGTATGGAAATTAGTGAGTGTGTATCTGTGTGTGCATGTGTGCAGGGAACAGTTACTGACTGTGACACTGCAGCACCGCCTTTGGGAAGTGTTGCTTTTGTTCTGTGTAGATGATGAGGGCTGCAGTCGTCTGAAAGAGTTTCTCAAAGTCCTGACAAAGAAATCACACTAACTTTACCTGAGGGTCTTAATAAAGCTGATACACTCGCTCTCATCACTCACTCTCAACCCAGAAGAAGCTCAATTGAGACATCTGTGAGGATTATTCAGGGTTATTTTGGTGGAGCCACACATTTGCTAATCTCTGCATTTCAGCTGGTGGCAGTGCACATGTATTTCACACACTGAATGCTGTGCTACTGTGGCCTGAATGCTGTGGCGTGTGTCACTACGTGCGTGCTGCACTGCGCCATTGTGCTTTTGTACTGAATAGACCAAATCATCTCAAAGGAGATTTGGGTTTTTATCAGAATCCTTTCTTACATTTTTAAATGTGTTTGTGTGTGTGTGTGTATGTATATATGTGTGTGTGCATGCATTTTCAATAATAAATAGAGATATCACTGCCTCCCAGCTGCTGTAGTGCAATCTCTCCACATTTCTTTCTCTCTCTCTCTCTCTCTCTCTTTCTTTCTCTCTCTTGTCACCTCAGCTGCGGGCTTGTGAAACATCCGAGCTGTGATGTAAAGTCACTCTGGTGGTGGGTCTATATAACATCCAAGCTTCTGTGCATAACCATTCGTACGGCATTCCTATGAAACTTCCGAGCCTTAGAATTACTCCAACATTTAAGCCTCAATGTAGTCAATTATTAACACTTCTTTCCATTGTTCAATTAGTGCAGTTAATTTAATCTGAGTCAGTACGTCAGCATATTGGATCGTATCGTTAACCCCTTAAAAAGCATACAGCCCGCTGTTGGAGAATATCACCACTAGTTTTTGGTTATTTGATAATCTACTGAAACCCAGATTAGCTAGTTGATAAACCTAGTCACATGCATTATTTGCTTTCTAATACTTGGTTACATGTCTATTTGCCCTAGAATACTGTCAGGTAAAGAAATCATTCCACTGGGCTCTTAAGCTGCTGTCCATTTTAGCTTTAGCTTGTTTTAGAAACCGGTTGCACATCTCAGGTTGCTCTACAGTCCCAGTGTTCTGTCATATCTGTCCACCCAAGATGACCCTATATGTGTTAACTTGAAATGTGGGAGTGTCAGTGTTGTGTTCTGCATGGATATGATGCACATGATGTAGTTTGTGGAAGAGTGGGATAAAAAACGGACAGGTGTAATCTTTACCTTACAGAATTGGTGCTGCTATTAAGATAAGAAATGACTAATTTGTGGCCCAGGGAGCTTAGCGTATTGTAAGACCCTGCATATTATATGTATTGCATTCATATTAAGCTGCATTTGTGCTGCATTTGTTTTGTAGGTACAGTGGGGAGAACAAGTATTTGATACACTGCTGATTTTTCAGGTTTTCCCACTTGCAAAGCATGTAGAAGACTGTAATTTTTATCATAGGTACTCTTCAACTGTGAGTGATGGAATCTAAAACAAAAATCCAGAAAAATACATTGTATGATTTTTAAATAATTAATTTCCATTTTATTGTGGGAAATAAGTATTTGATACACCAGAAAAAGAAACTTAATATTTGGTACAGAAACCTTTGTTTGCAATTACAGAGATGAGACGTTTCCTGTAGTTCTTGACAAGGTTTGCACACACTGCAGCAGGGATTTTGGCCCACTCCTCCATACAGATCTCCTCCAGAGCCTTCAGGTTTCGTGGCTGTCGCTGGGCCACACGGACTTTAAGCTCCCTCCAAAGATTTTCTATTGGATTCAGGTCTGGAGACTGGCTAGGCCACTCCAGGACCTTAAAATGTTTCCTACGGAGCCACTCTTTAGTTGCCCTGGCTGTGTGTTTTGGGTCGTTATCATGCTGGAAGACCCAGCCACGACCCATCTTCAGTGCTCTTACTGAGGGAAGGAGGTTGTTGGCCAAAATCTCACGATACATGGCCCATCCATCCTTCCCACAATACGGTGCAGTCGTCCTGTCCCCTTTGCAGAAAAGCATCCCCAAAGAATGATGTTTCCACCGCCATGCTTCACGGTTGGGATGGTGTTCTTGGGGTTGTACTCATCATTCTTCTTCCTCCAAACATGACGAGTGGAGTTTAAACCAAAAAGTTATATTTTTGTCTCATCAGACCACATGACCTTCTCCCATTCCTCCTCTGGATCATTCAGATGGTCATTTGCAAACTTCAGACGGACTTTGACATGCGTTGGCTTGAGGAAGGGCACCTTGCGTGCACTGCAGGATTTTAATCCTTGACGGCGTAGAGTGTTACTGATTGTTTTCTTGGAGACTGTGGTCCCAGCTCTATTCAGGTCATTGACCAGGTCCTGCCGTGTAATTCTGGACTCATTCCTCACCTTCCTCAAGATCATTGATGCTCCACGAGGTGAGATCTTGCATGGCGCCCCAGACCGAGGGAGATTATCCGTTATTTTGCATTTCTTCCATTTTCTAATAATTGCACCAACAGTTGTTGCCTTCTCACCAAGCTGCTTGCCTATTGTCCTGTAGCCCATCCCAGCCTTGTGCAGGTCTACAATTTTATCCCTGATGTCCTTACAAAGCTCTCTGGTCTTGGGCATTGTGGAGATGCTGGAGTCTGACTGATTGAGTGTGTGGACAGGTGTCTTTTATACAGGTAACGAGTTCAAACAGGTGCAGTTAATACAGGTAATGAGTGGAGAACAGGAGGGCTTCTTAAAGAAGAAGTAACATGTCTGTGAGAGCCAAAATTCTTACTGGTTGATAGATGATCAAATACTTATTTCCCACAATAAAATGGAAATTAATTATTTAAAAATCATACAATGTATTTTTCTGGATTTTTGTTTTAGATTCCATCACTCACAGTTGAAGAGTACCTATGATAAAAATTACAGTCTTCTACATGCTTTGCAAGTGGGAAAACCTGAAAAATCAGCAGTGTATCAAATACTTGTTCTCCCCACTGTAGGTGGGTTAAAAAGCTGGAGTGTTAATCCCTTCAGCTTCACACACAGAATTTCTAACAGGACAGCAGTTGTTTATCTTGCTTTGGTTTATCCTGCCGTTGTTTCAGATTTGATGTCACTAGCACAAGCACAAGTGATGAAAGCCCACGCGCCCACTCAGACTGTGTCTGACTCTATACAAAAGTCTAAGGATCAGTCAGGGAAAGATGCTGCCATTGATTCTACGCTCATCTTTGAAGCTCGGAGATGCTTACACAGTCCCCTTAGGATGAAAGGCTTACACTGACATGGTCTGAATTTCAACTGGTTAATGGCTAATCTGCGCTGAGCTGTTAACATTGTTTTGATGTTAATGTCCTGAGGCACTGTGTGCATTACAGTCTTTTTTTGTGGTTACTGTACTAACTTTATTTACCAGTCCCAGCATAGTTAGCATCAGGTCTCCTGTTCTCATCCACTATACCAGTCCAACTTAGAACCGAAAGTAGATGGCCTGACTGTACAGCAGGTGTAAAGACCTGAGTCATTTTAATGACAGCCAAATCATTATGACCAGGCAACAGCAAATCTTGTGGGCCACAGTGGTCTGAGGAGGAGCAAACTGCGAATTGGCAACAGAGCATTGGGACCCACTCATTGTTGCAAAAGGGCAACTGGTCTGTCCCAACTACTCTGAACTGACTTGTGCTTTAGTGTAGAGCAGCTTTTTTCCTCACTCTAAACCTCAACCCCAAATGAGCCCTCATCAGCAGTGTAGCTGTCAGTGAATAGAGTCTCAAATAAAATCTGCCAGATCTTCTCATCTTCCATGCTCTCAGTCTTCATGCTTACTAAGTTACTAAGACTAAGTGTCAGAGCAGCTATGTCAAACACAGATATTTACTGAAAATGTCTGGTCCTGGTCCCGATATAGTTACCTGAACCATCTGTAACCTGTGCTTATATTCCTGCAATAGGTGAGCTCTCTGTTTCTCCACTGATAGCTCCACCACTGTGCTGCCCTGTCCCTGCTTTCTGAGAAACACAATAGAATCATCAGCAAATGCGCACGACATTCAGAGCAGAACAAAAGCTGCTTTAATGAAGAATTCAGTTCAGAATCCCATTCGGAAAATGAATAGAGGGGATTCTTAATTGTGTGGTATGAAGGACAGCGAAGGTTAAAAGTGTTTCATGTGCTTACTAGGTTCCTTTCTTATCTCAAGGGCTTCTACTTCAGAGAGACTGCATTACATTAGTGACTCAGAAGGTCTATAGTTGTTTGAAGAATTTTTAATTTCTGAGGTGAAAAGCGTCTTCATGACTAAATGGCTGGCCATGGGAATCTGGAGATGAGCATGCTTTAACTTTAAGGCCATGACCTCCAAGGTAGAGAATTTTGTAGTGACTGGCAATATGTCACCCTTGCATGGTTTTACAGATAAAAGTAGAAAGATGATGGTGCTGGGGAAATATAGACCCCACACACCCTATCCATAGGTTTAGTCTCTCTTCTCTGGAAAACAATATAGGAACATCCAAGCTCAAACTACCCGACTACATTAACATCTACTGTGAATAAGACAGTTACAGTCACATGCTACCTGTCTAATGACCATGTTAAATCCTAAATGAACTCTTAACTATCTGCCACTATTAATAGTACCACTATTAACTATCATTACTCTCATTACTCTGACCATCACTGCCATGACTATGACTATGTTTTTACTAAGTTATACTACACCATGATTTATATATTATGCTCAGAGGTTTGGTAACTTTCATCAATAATTGGTAACTTTCATCAATAATTTATAAATAGTTCTGACCAGAGGAGGATGGGTCGGGTCCCCCTTGTAAGTCTTGGTTCCTCCTAAGGGTTCTTCCTCCAGCTCTGAGGGAGTTTTTCCTTGCCACTGTCGCTGTTGGCTGCTCACTGGGGGTCTTAGATTTTTCATATCTTTTTATGTTATTTATTTTTCTTTTCCTTCATTACTGATTATGTAAAGCTGCTTTGTGACAACAACAGTTGTAAAAAGCGCTATACAAAACATTCTGGACTGTCCACACTTACTGAATCTTGCAGCTTGTGTAATCTCCATACAGAAGCATTGGTAATAGAATGGGACGCACTGGCCCAATGCTAAGTGCCAGCTAGAGGGGTATAAAGCTCCATTGTGTTCGGAACAGTGTGGGGTTTTCTGGAGTGATGGTGGAGCTTCATTAAATATCATTAAATACCTTTGGGATCCAGAACTAATGACATAACATCAGTGCCTGACCTCATTTATGCTTATGTGTCTGAATGTGATCAAATCTTTACAGTAGTGTTGGATAGACAAGCTGGATATTTGGATAGATTAGTTGGATAGATAGAGTAGATGCTGTAGCTCCTGCAAAGGGGGGGGTGGGACTTATTCCCCAGTAATGTCACTGATTTTGGAAGAAGTGTTAGCTCTCTATGTGTAATATGTATACACATGCTCCATGTCCATCTTTATATACATCTGCACTACAGTTAAATAAATGCATTGAGCTTTCTCTAAAAGCTTGTGCCTGCGGTCTATATTGTTAACATATAATACTGCATGTTTAACTTTTACATACAGCGCATATTGCTGCTGAGATATTGTGGATTTCAAATATTACCCACATTTTCTTATGATAGGCTTGGGAGAAAATGACAATAAAATGATCTGATCTAGTTTTGGACAGAGGAGGTCAGTTGTTTAGCTCTAGGCTCTGGGTGGAGTTTGGAGGATGTATCCATCCCCAGATGTATTTGTGATTTACTGGACACAGCATCTGGTTTTGGTGTGTGTCATTGCAGATTTATATTACAGAGCTTTCTACATCAACAAAGATCAGAGGGTATAACATATCTATGGACATTTTAGGTGTGTGACAAGCCTAAGTACTGTGGAATTAGAGTAAAGACTATAGCTACTGCACACTGAACCCTATAGCAACCCTATAGTGCCATTGGCCTTGATAAATGGGTTATATTTATTCAGTGCTGCTGGGTGAAGTAGGGCCACTGTAACTGTCTGCTCCTCCAGCATTTATTCATAGATCTACTGCTGACAGGGACACATGCCCTGCAGACTACTCTTCTGTTAGAACAGACTAGATAGCATACTGTAGCTGTCATGATGGCGGCTGTGGTGCATGTGTCAGTGTTTTACCAGTAAGTTGCTTATGTTTTGTTTCTGAATTAGACCTTTCCCACATTATATCTGAAGCTGTAACATATGTGTATTAAATTCTTTTTATCTATGTTTCTCTTTAAAATCACTATTTATATCCCAGGGAATGGTCCCGCACACGCCTGAAGATCACAGGCTAGTGTACAACATTCTGAATGACAGTTCACTCTATTTTAAGCTGTTAGAGAGGCTGAGATAACCATAACAGAATTCAGATCTTGCATAGATGATAAGACACAGAGAAAGATGGCACAGTAGACAACTTTGAAGCCAGAGAGTCCCATCTGCTTTGTTCTTTGGCTGTTAATCACTCTGCTATCCCTTAAACTTTTATAGTTTGCTCCACTTTACACAAATACACAAATGAGACAAACAAAGGCTGCTGATGGTCTGCATTCCATCAAAATCACTCATTGTAAGAGTCCTATAAGGTGCTCTGTGGTATCTAGCAACCAGATCCTTTAACTCGTGTCAGTTGTGAGGTGGATCCACCAGCACAACCCCCAGGTAAACGGCATACATGTGCCCAGCCCTCCAAAAGGTAAACAGGACTCCTCAGACCATATGACCTGCTTCCATTGCGTCCAAAGTCCAGTCCAGGTGGTTGTGTGTTTATTGGATGGACATTTCTGCTGTGGACAGGGGTTTGTCTGAGCACTCACTGACTGGTCTGAGGATGTTGTGATGCACTGTGTTGTGAGATATTCCTTACTACTAGTCAGTTACAGTCTAATATCTACACCATTTTACTTTTTTAAATCTAGCAGTGACAGTGCAAAAAAAATATTTTTACTTTTGATACCCCATTAAGAGTTTGTTTACCCAATATTACCCCCCATTGTTTATTTGTTGTATTCTCTGTGTTGGCACCCAGACCAGCACTGAGCACTGGTCATTAATATGCATCAGCTCATTAATGTGTCCATTTAGATTAACTATAACTGAGGTCATGCATAAAAATGGCACAGCGGTAAAGAGAAAGCAGCATACTGAGCTTTATGAACAGGCTTAAATACTGTGCCATAGAATTTGCATGCTGGAGTGCCAAATGTTTTATAATCTGTCCCAAATGTAATTAGCACATTACAGTCGTCTGTGATATTGGCCTTTGCATTACCGATGTCACAGACGACTGTAATCTGCTCTTTACAGACAAAACATTGTGCAGATCTGATGTGGATTACGACATCACAAACCTCCCATTCTGACAAATGATGCCTGCAATTTGCCTCGTCACCTTTTAGATCCCTTTGAGCAGTACTCTAAACCCTGCCCGAGCTGACACTGTGTTTATATGATGGACTGATAGGTTGTTTAGCCTAAACGCTAATGAGATTATACACCGGCATGTTTGTGTTTGGGGTAATCAGGATTATATGTGTGTGGGTGAAGGCTGAGGTCACAGTGTCAGGGCTTTCTCCTTCAGAACGCTGTGAAAAACAGCTGGTGGAATGAACTTGGCAGGCTCTGTTGAACCTCTGTCTGCGAGAACAGTGAATTAATCAGTCCACGTGTGGAAATTTATGTCTGTGTTTACATTAGTAAAACCTGCACGCCTCCCCGGCTGTCAGAAGGCATGAAATATATTAGCACGTTGTAGACATGTGACGAGTCAACTTTCAGCAGAAGGTAATCAGGGGTGGAGTGTGTGTGGGGTGGGGTCTGTGTGTATCTGACATTTCACACCGAGATTAATGCTGATTTTTCTTTCCAAAAACCACTGTTTCCAAAAATATTGATCCTTCCAAAAGGCCAGTGAAGGGCCAAGATGGCTAACCCATACAGATGAGAATGAAAAGAATGAGATGTACTGGGAGCCGAAGGGGAGATATACGCAACACAAGCAGCACATGGATTCACATTGCAAAATAAAGAAAACCTCTTTTGCATATATTTTGGAAAGTAGAAAGGATTTTTTTTTACTCATGAGATTACTATTACCACACTGCATATCACCAAGGAATATAGCCTGCAGTGTTCCCTTTCTGCAATACTCACTCTGTAAATCAGGCCAGTTAATCTAGGCCAAGTTGTAAGCGTTTAAAGCCAATAGAAAATGATATACTCTACATAGGTGGACTAATTAAGAATACATGTAGTAGAAGCAAGGCACTTGTAAAAGTACTGCTCATTATAAAACCACTAGAATGAAATGCCATTACAGTTCTGACTGTGTCCCTCTGTGATGATTCAGATGTTTTGAGTACTTGACCTTGCTCAGTTTCTTAAGCTGTCTAAATGATAAAGTCTTGAAAAAAGACTCCTGACAGACACACACACACCACAGTGTACTTTCACTGAAGCTTATTTAAGCATGTTTTGAAATAAGTTGTCTTTAGCAGCTCCCTTAAGGCCAGGTAAGATTTAAGTCCAGATCCTATTTTGTATTGAACCCCTTTTAGACTAGTATAAAGACACTACCCTTTGAGGTACATTTGATGAGGAACATTTTCTACTAGCTTTGCAATGCTACCAGTTTCAGAGTGATTACTCTTGGTTGTTCAGGTTGGTCAGATGACACTTGTGGACTACAATTTTCAAATAGTGCAACATTTTCTTTATCATACTGAGATCTGGAATTTTTTTAATGTTGAACTCTTCCATTGTTGTTTGAGCTTGTGCTCAAGGTCATTGTCCTGCTAAAGGTGCAGTTTCTTCCAAGCTTTGGCTAACCAGACTAAAACAAGTTGTCATATATCATCTTTCTGTATTTTGTACTATCCATCAGTTCTGCAGTTTTAATCCCACTACAAGATGCCACCACCTCCATGCTTCACTGTTGAGATGGTTTTTGTTGAGGAATGTGCAGTGAAAGGTTTGCACCACATGTACATTTTTGTATTTTGGCTAAAGACGTCTCATCTGATCACAAAGGTTAATTGGTACATTTTCAAGATCGTAAAATATTAAAAAGTGCCATTTGTAATCCAGACTGACCTGATTTTTAAAGGTGCTGAATGCTTCCGAAGGTACTGTGTATTGATTTTGTTCAAACATTATCGAATACGTATCATCAGTATCATACAAGTATGAATAGTACATGCTATTTTTTTTCAAGCCATTTTGAAAGTTAGAAAGTCAGAGTACATTTACAAATTTTACAACTCCAAACAAAAACAACAACAACAAAAAAAAAAAACACAGCAAGCCTTGTGGAGACAAACCCAGTCATACAGGTCTTCAATTAGGTCAGTGACCCTCATGGAATGTGAAGTCCAGAAGACTGTTATCCAGTGCCAAACCATGACTGTTAGGCCTTGGCATTTTGTTCAGGCTAAAAATGTAAAAAAAAAAAAAAAAACTCTACAATAGTGCTAATGTCTATAAGCCCATTATGGAACACATCTATGGGTTTAATCAGAAGCTATTAGAAACATTATATTCTTTCTTGCAGTTTACCAGTGACTCTTTAAGTAAAGTGAGAGTCCTGGTGAGTTGCTGTCGCTGTTTTTAGTTTCTACTGTTTGTATACACAGTGAGCAATGTATCTAGCACATCCACAAGCCCTAGGCTTTTTCCCACCATTAAAGTGTCATTCCATTGAATACATATAAACTAAACATTACAGACATTTTTTATATTTTCAAAAATGATTTGACCTTCTAAACAGTCACAGAGGCAAAAATGTTTCTAACTTTGAATGTAAGTCAGTGTAAAATAAGAGTTTATTTAAGGTAAATTAAAGCATTTTTATTGCTCCATTTATCCAGAATTAGGGACACTACAGCTACTGGGTTCAAACACTGGAGAAAACTGAAAATGGAAAAAAATTTAGGTATATGGTTCTCATTGGACAGCAGCGTTAGTTATATTATTGTATATTATTGTAATTTAACTATACCTCCCAGTATATTAATATACATCAGTGAATCAAATGTGATAAAGATACAAATTGGCCTTAACATACCTTCGCAAACTTATTTAAAAAAAATCCAGTTGTGAGCATTGTTTCCGCATGAATAAAATACTAAAACTCATTTGTCACTTTTGACAGTATTTGTGTTCATTGAAAAAAAAGCAAATAAATGGATCACTTTTTGTTCCAGTTTGAGTTAAAATGAAGAACTCCTTACCACTATCTGAAGCATAAACAAATACCCATATGTGAATGTCTGTGAAGTGTCTCACTCCCTTCTGTCTTCCCATGGCAGTGTTGGCATAACAGTGAGTAAAGACATTGCTCAAGTGTTCCCACTCCTTCTACCATTTGGTCTTAGAGTGGTAAAATGTAGATTAGCATCGCAGAACAGATGGTCCTGTCACTCTGATGCGTGTCCAGAGATAGATGACCACCTGGACTCAGGTGTCCTCACTGAGGTGCTTTGTTCACTGAAGCAAAGATCGAGCACTTGAAGACACAGCCACCTACCACAACAGTCTGCTTTTATCCAAGATTCACCACGCTGCTCCTTCAGTGCTCTTTCCAGATTCATTTTACATGAGGTAATTGTTTGATTGTAGTCCTCATGCCAATTACATTTTACAGACGGATTATTTACATCTGTGTTTACTTACTACAAAATGATTACATCAAACTGACATAACCTGACAAATTAAAATGTAACTATTTCATCATACTCTGTGAGAAAACATTTTCCTTACCAGCAAATTCAGCATCAGAGGTTCTTAAAAGAACATCTAAACAAGCCTGATGCATTTTGGCAACAATCTTTATTTGAAAAGGCTACAGCGAGAAAATATGTGTTTGGAAAAAGAAGGGGGCAGAGTTTAATGAAAAGAACACCTCTCCAACCATTACGCATGGGGTGGATCTATCTTGCTTTGGGCTTGTTTTGCAGCCAGTGGTATTAAAAAAGAGCAGGGCTTCTGCAGCAGGTTGAAGGTTTTGCATTGGGTCACATAGTCCCCAGACCTAAACATCCTCATAAATCTGCAGCTGGACCTTAAAAGAACAGTGCATGCAGTATGGCCGAAAAATCAGGGGGAGGATGAAAGGGCAGAAATCCCCCAAACAAGCATGAAAAGACTTGAAGTATTGCAGCAGTTTACAAGCTGCAATACTTGCCATAGGGGATGTTACTAGATACTGGCCATGGAGGGTGCCCAAACATTTGCTTCGTTTGCTATTTTAAAACTGTAAAAGAGGAAATGAAAATGAGAAGAATATTTTAAAAATATTAAAGAAATTGGATCATCCTTGCTGCTTACTTAGAAATAACAGAATATCGGATCAGGGGTGCCCAAACTTAGCATCCACTGTATCTAAAATATATATATATATATTTTTTTTAGGCCTATTATGCCTGTTTTGATTTTTGTTTTGATCTGTTATACAAGTATATTTGATGACATATCCTATCAGGCTTGACAGCAGAATTTGCTCGGTGCTCACCATTTGCGTTACTACAGTGTACTTTGAGGCTCTGCCAGACGTACTGTGTTCTGTCAAACGAGGTCTTGCCCAGGAATGAGACTGAGCACTGAATTTTCCATTCTTTCTGTGGAAAAGTTTGGATCCTGCAGTCTGTCATTATCTCCGATCTGCGGTCTGCTTCTGGCCGACGGAGGAGCCACTCTTAGACTGGAGGAGACAAATGTCATTTCAGCTCCTCTTAACCATAAATGGCTTAATCCCCCGACCTTGTCAAGATGCACCCACTTGCATCAAGCGACAGCACAGGAGCAGGCCTTTAACTCTGAGTGTCTGGGAGCTCGTCTGCAAATTGCTGAGGAGAGACGATCAAATTACAGGGTGGTGGTTTTTGCTGCTTTAAATTGATAAGAAGAGGTTTTCGCTGCTGGCATATTTCTGGCAGCTGTGCTCGTCTGAAATACCCAGCTCGGCCATTGGCAGAGAGAAGAATGTTGTAGCCTCCACCTCAGTCTTACTGTACTCACCACTTCATTTCTACTGCAGCAGAGAAAACTATTAACCGCCTGTCGTAAAATGTGAGTGACCTAATTTAATGTACTAGACAGGCCTGTGAATACTGTTTCTGCTGCAAACACACCCAGGAGGCTTCTTTTACACACTGTTAAACAGGGATGTTTCTTTGCAAATCAGTTCTAAAAATAGAGCCATCATTGAAGAGTATTCTTACTCTGTACTGTGAAAAGTATTATTATTGCCAACAATTCCATTGATAGGATTCCATAAAGGACATTCAAAAAGCTATATTTATTTTTTATTGAGTAGGACATTCGCATTTTCAGTATGCAAATTAGCCTCAGAGACATTCCCTGCACTTGACTAGTCCCGAGTACATTTCTGAGTCCTCCATACCCTCAGGCCGAGGCAAGACTGTGTCAAAATAAAGTGGAGACCCAAGACAAGACCAACACAATTCAATTTGTATGTTTAATAAACATAACTTTTAACAGCTGACTTGCTCATCATAAGCTCATAGTTTTCCAGCTTAAACTAACAAGGTGAAGGTCAAGTACAACTTGACTAAACTTTAGACTGACACAGATCTCAATGTACATTCTAATCTAATATAGTGCAATAAAAGTGAGATGCTGAAAGACATCACTATGTCTGGTGGCCTCTGGCCTCTGTATGTCCAACATCCTTGTCATGCTGGCTTTTGCTGTGCTGATACTGTACCTAAACTAATACTAAAACTCTGAGCATCTCAGATGTATTGTTTCCGTGTGTGCTATGATGAATGAATATGATTTTAGTATGTTGCAATGCAAGTCGTAAGATATACTTTTGTTAATTGGCACAGTAGGTTTATGGATAAAAGCATTAAACAGCAACGTGTTGATTCAAATTATGAGTCATGTGTATGATGTTTCATCAAGTGCATCAAGCCATACTGCTGAGTCGGAGATAAACAGACCTACAATCCATTTATCTTGACTGACTAAAAGACCAGACATGTGGCCCACTGCCATGAGGCTAACTTAAAAGCCATGTGTTCCAGTAAAGATCCCTGCCATTAGTTGATGAGACTTTGATCTTAAATACTTTAATTACGCATCTCTAATTGCCTTCTTTAAAAGAGGAAAATAAATGTTTGATAATTAGTAATGTAGCAGTTTGACTTAAATGACCATAATATATACTTTATTTATAAAACATAAATATTGCAAAAATGAATTTTGCAAAAAAAACCAAAACATACAAGACATACAAAGAGCTGCCACATGTCGCCACCCTGTTTGTAAACACAGAGAGCGTAAACATGCTCATTTGACATTGAGATACATTATTTGGGTCAGTCGTGGTGGGATCCTTCTAATCTAATATGGCACACTGAAATTAAGATGCTGAAAGGCATCCCTGTTTTTGGTGGTTCAGTAGGATGTTTGATTCAATTGTTCTTGATTCATGAATCAATTTTCTTATGAGGCATTCTACCTGCCTCACAATAATGAGCTCCTGGTCTTAACTCAACAGTGACTTACTGTTTCTACTGTAGTTGGTTGAAGCAGAAGTGATTTAACAACGCTTAACCTAGGAGACATTTCTGTCTCTGTGAGAAGGTTCTATATGCAGAAATAGAAAATATTCAAATGTTTTATATGCAGACATTTGGGCTTTTTTGGCACACATTTGTATTGAAACAAGATCTGTAAATGTTATGCAAATGTTAAACTAACTGTGAATCTCTTCCTCAGCGGTATTAACATGTGGGTAGAGCTTAAGAGAACCCAAAAAAGGCCTTCTGTAAAGAAAATGTTTTTTTTGCACAAAGGTTTGCACAAGACTGTACATTTTAAACATAACACACAAATGCCAGTAACTATAACTGCAATACTAGGTATAGATGTCTTGATACAACTTGTTTATATTATTATTAAAATGTTACCTACTTATCAAGCTTGTTAGCCAGGTAAGCAGTAATCTACAAACTGCTTCAAACTGGTATTGCTCAGCTTTCCCACAGTTTCCAGAAACAGTTTTGCCACTAGAAAAACTCATTACTCATTGCATTGTTAGTGTAATATAGTGCTGGTAAGTAACCAAAAGTGAAAACCGGTGATTAAATGAGGGTGGGAAAGAAGGCATGATAATGCAATAACATATGTAGCACCTTTGAGATTATTCTGAGGATTCAGTTTTAACACACAGTTCTTAAGTAGGATGGGGGATGGGAGTGTCCAATGTGTGTCATACTGAGAGAGTTTTTGGGGGAATTTTACATTAATTACTCATTTCCTTTGTAGATCTGTGCGGAGGCGGAGGAATCAAAGCGTGTTTGACCAAATTTGTAAAGATCCAAATTTCTGAGTATTCAGTAAAACAGCATGATTCAGGATGTTAGAGGGCCACCATTAAAAATGCCTCAATCTGTATGACGTTTTGACATATTTACACTCTGGGAATTACACCATAATGTACTTTCTCTTCCTGCTTATAAACATTAGCAGTTTATAAGCAGGAAGACAGTTCAGTCTAGTCTGAGGAACTCATCTCTGGTCCTGGAGTACCCTCTGTCTTTTGCTTATTACTGTTCTTCCTGCTCCCAACTGACCTGATCTAAAAAATCAGCTAATTAAGAAGATCTTTCTGGGTTCAGACAGGCGTGTTACAGTGCTAATTTGAAAACACCAGCTGTACTTTACTTCGCTGTACTTTGCTTCTATTGGAAAATCTATTTGAAAAAAAAAACCTGAGCCTGAGTCTCACTTTCACTCCCAGCGTAAATGAAAACACTTTTTTCCCAAGCATGCACATTCACATTTTCACAAGTTCACAGACTTGTGTTTCACCTCAAAAACATTTCCCCAAACTGAGAAGCTAATGAACGATTTCAGATTTGGGTTTGAGATTTTGTATCATCTCGAGGGTGTTTTTGATAGTGCTGATTACGTTTTGTTATTCATTCATTTCTATTTCAGAACACCTTGATTCACTTCAGTATTTAACTCCATGGAAACACTGAGTTCCAGACTTGAATTGCTATAACTTCAGAGTAGGCCAGCTGGTTTGATTTGTTTTCCATGTAATAACTGAATAATATTCTTTAGGATACAATAAAAGTTATAGAGTTTAGGAGGAAACATACTTAAGGATTTCAAGCAGCAACAGAAGCATACTGTGTCTAATGTGGAGCACATTATGTTAGCTGCCCTTATATGATGATATTCTAATGACATTTCAGTGTAATTTTTCTCCATAATGTGCTTTTAATGTTCTTATTGTGTGCTCGGCTATTCTCTTTTGGCCTCCGGCGCAATATCAGGGAGAAATAATTGTTCACTCATCTTAATGATGTGACAGAACTCCAAAAATTACAAAACAGTAAATACAGAAAGACCTATTTGAGTAGCTCCTCTGCTTTCAGCAAGGATCCTGATGGTCCTCTGAACAAACCACAATACACTACCACAATTACCACAAGTCAGTAGTTAAGTGAGTGTAGTGTTAGGAGTCTTGCCCAAGGGCTCTGTGTAATATAGTGGGTAACAGTGTTGTTTTCCAGCATCCAGCAGATGTTTTCCAGGCAGGTGTACTGCATGACACAATCAGGCAGTTAACATTGTACCATGCTCTGCAGCACTTCTCATTCTCATAAGCCAAAACAATCAAATGAATAATGTTGATTATTATTATTTCATAACAGCCTCACATGTTAGTGTGTGGGATATATTAGGCAGTAAATGAACAATCAGTTCATGTCAACAGCCAGACTTTTTGAGTGCACCTGGTCAGCAGTGGTGAGTGCCTATGTACAGTTAAAAGACAAAACATTATGACCACCTATAATGTGGGCCTAATGTGCTGTTGGCTCTCCAAACGCCACCAGAACAGCCCATTCTACAATACAGTACTACAATACTCAGTAGATGCCCTGTGGTATTTACCAAGCTGTTATAGCAGATTCTTTACATACCAGTTACATACCTGGCCATCCATATGATGTAAAGAAAATCAGGACTCATTGGAGCAGGGAGTCTTCTCCCAATGCTCCTTATAAATGTATTCTTTTAACCAACAAAATTTACTGACAACATAGAGATATTGATGTTAGTTTGCATTTATGTCAGTGTTTACAGGTAAAACACACTTGCTCACATAATTTGAAACCATTTTCATGATTGCTGAAGAGCATTGCACAGCACTGGGTTTGACCACATAGCCCAACCTTGTATATTATCTAGTTTGTATGTGTGCGAATATGTGAGACACGCAAGTGCTGATATCCTAGGTTTTAGCCCAACTGTATGCCTGTGTTCCCATGTGTGTGTACCCTTGTATAGCCCTTTCTGTGAATGTACTGCATCTCTTAGCCTTCTGCTTTATTACACCATATGCTCTAATGAATCACTTTTCCTTCACACATTCCATTTCACACAACAACGCACAGCAGACTCGACCTCCTCTAAAGCGCCACTCTGATTTGCATCTTTGGTCTGACTTCTGCGTCTTTAGGGTGTATGCGTGTGGCAGAAGTGCTGACTGCATCCCTTAATAAGCTGGCTGTAGGATGAGTGCGTGTCTGCGCTGCCGGCAGGCTGCTTGTTTTTCTTCTGAATTACGATGCCGCTGCAGATGAATGGAAATCTGTCTCTGCTCAAGGTCCCCAAATATAAACTCAATTAGACGAGCCATCCATCCTCCCTCTGTGGATTGGAGTTTAGACATCGGCCTTGAGAGGGCTGTGTTGCATCCAGCTTACGATTATATGCTTCTAAAGTAGAAGAGCATGAAGGTCGCTTTTTGTGAAGTGTATAGTCTCGTACGCCGGTGCCTTTATTGGTGTCAAGTTGTACGGACGAGCAGGTGACAAACAAGGCACCCTATATTTAACAGCAAATAGCTCGTCTTTCTGATATGTGTATTTACCATTTTAGTGTGAAATGAGTCTCTCAGGCACCTTAGAAAGCATATACATGACAATATTAGTGCTGCAAATAAATAGACAGTCAGGTCCAATATTGCATTAAACATAGTCCCTCCATTTTCACAGGCTCAAAAGTAACTGGACAATTGACAAGGTGATTAGTGAAAGTTATCTGAGTTAAAAAGAGCTAAGTTCTATTTGTCTGATCTGAAAAATGCTCCAACCCATAACTCAAAATACATGATACTATCAGAACCATTTTTTGTGTTTTTGTGATCTGTTACATCCCTCTTATATAGCTTTTTTAGAAGTAGCTGCTTTCCTTTGTTCCTTTAAGTCGTAATGTTGAGCTACCATAGGCCGCATGCACATACCAGGCTGCTCACATGATGTAGATGGAATCAGGACTCATCTGATCAGATCATTTGATCAATATTTCATGTGATTGCTCCAGTGTTGCACGATGCCCAACACAACTTTTAACACCACTAACCTGATACACACTGAGAGTTCATCACTCAGCTCAGTGCAGTGAGTATCAGAAGAGCAGAACAAGCAAAGCAACCTAGCACAACCCAAAAGGTGTAAACGAATAAATGTGTAAATAAATAAGGGAGTAGTGTGGTGTAGACTGTCATTGTCCTCATTACAGATATTGTAGAAATATCATCTAATAATGCAGAGATCTCAGGAACATGGTAAGTTAGGTTGTTCTTACACTCTCAGGCATCATTAGTATTTTAGAGTTTTTCAGTGTTCTGCAGGGTTCACAGACTGTGGTGTGAGCTGTAAAAGAACTATAGGACTTTCCTCTAGCATGGATTTATCCTCACACCACACTGAAATCTGAATGAATAATGTATGTGCATGCACTGATGCAACACACACATACACACACACACACACACATACAGACACATAGTCTTCTTATTTTCTGCTTCTCTGCTTTCTGCTTTATGACTGCTTGGGTTTTTATATCTGTTGCCCTAGAAGGTCAGTCTTAGTCTGTGTGTGCCTTAAGCCCTGTTTAGACGGGATTAGTTTTACACCGGGTGCTGGGGTAAATAACTTTACCACTGGACGTCTGTAATGTTAAGGACTGATTACTCGGTATAAATCAAAGAGATGGGACTGGCTTCTCAATTTGCACATTATTCTCTCGACAAAATGATTCATGTGACAGTTTAGCACCGAACCGCAGTTTCTGACAATGTAGGATCTGAACTGTCATTACACTTCTAAAAATAAAGGTGCTACAAAAATAATGCATCATTCTAGATACCAGAGTCAACGGCTCAGTTTCGTTCCACTGTCTGATGCTTAGCACTGTCACTCTCCATAGTGCATTCTGGTCCACATTCAGGTGGAGTAGTTCAATATATAATGAGTTCATTGCAGGAGATTGTACTGCTTTCAGAATTATGCTCAAATTCCACTTCACGTTTCGGACAGTCACGGCAATGTTGCATGATAGAACACTTTCTAGAGGAGAATGGCTACAACACTCACATTCTAGAACATGCCCACATAATTTACATTTACATTTAAGGCATTTAGCAGACACTCTTATCCAGAGCGACTTAAAAAAGTGCTTCACTGTCTATTTAAGAATAACCTCAGCTATTACACTAAAAATTCAAAGGTACCTCTAAACTAAGACACTACTAAACACAAGGTAATAAAGCGACCATAGTGCTCTACTCTACGCACAAGAACTCTTGCGTTTGAAAACAGTGAGTGACTCAGCTGTTCGGACACCCAGGGAAAGTTTGTTCCACCACTTCGGTACAGGACAGAAAAAAGCCTGGACGCTTGTCTTCCATGGATCTTAAAGGATGGCAGGTCAAGCTGAGCCGTTCTTGAAGCTCAAAGGGCTCTTGGTGCAGAACAGCTTTTGACCATTGCAATCAAGTACGGAGGGGCTGGTCCAGTCTTGGCTTTGTAGGCCAGGGTCAGGGTTTTGAATCTGATGCGGGCAGCAGCTACAGGAAGCCAGTGAAGAGAACCCGTGTCGCTGCATTCTGGATATGTTGCAAGGGCCTGATGGTGTGAAAAGGGAGACCAGACAGAACAGAGCTGCAGTAATGGTTCATTCAAAGTATTTACTTGAGTTGAATAAACCCAGTTCAGTTGGGTCAAGATGAACCACTTTGTAGAATAGATTACAGTCTAGAACATGCTCAGTTCAAAACATGTTACACTCTTGAACATCAACATTGTAAAACCTTTATAATGCATGGTAGCTAGCACTTGTATGGCATATCTAGTATGAACTACAATGTGCCATGTTCCAGATCAAGTTCTAGAACAGATGCATTGCAGAACATATTACATCCTAAAAAATCATTTACATAGAACATGTGTGTGTGTGTTTGTGTCAGAGAGAAAGAGAGAGAGAGAGAGAGAGAGAGAGAGAGAGAAGCCCTAACAGGCCAAGTTTATGTCAACGAGAACCCCAGCCTGTAGCCCTTATAGTTCATGCATTTAAATAACAATATTATTGTAATGGCAGGCGACGCATTTCTGACCCCAAACAATCAGGGAGTGTGAATAATCAGGAAGTGTACCGTGTGCTTGTCAGGCAGAATGTCGGAGGGTTTGGTGAGCGTGTGAAAGGGGCATGCTGAAACCCTTCTGATCAGCATAAATCTTGAATATTTATTAACCTTCTCACATACACGAGAAGAAAAAAACAGAGAAAGGCCCGGGGGCATGCTCTCAGATATAGGCATGTTGTACTGGAAATGGGCCTGAAATTGCATTATATGAGTGGGGTTTTTTTTGTGTGTCCATATGACTGCATGTGTGAAAAGCAAACTGTTCCATGGTGATTTTTCCCATGAATTTTGCTGCTGAGTGTTTGTGTGTGTGTGTGAGTATGTTTGTGATGGAGAAAAAGAGAGAGAAAAGTACATCTCCCTACTGACATGTAAAACAATCTGCCTGAGCCCATGTTCAACCATAAGAAGCAGTATTTGAAAACTAAAGAGCTGTGAATATGACTCTAGAGCAATGATCAAGAGCCTTATTGAGCAAAACACAACACGCTTTTCAGGCCTAGAAATGCACATCACAGCAACAGCATGCTCAACTCACTATGTGCAACAGCTAAACATCACGCCAATGGCATGTAGCAGTAATGAATCCAAAGGCTCATACACTGCATTTATTTATTCGTTTATTTTTCTGTCCCCTTATGACATTGACCTGGGTTCATGTCCCAAAAACAGTAGTGAACAATGCTCATTTTAACATGACTGTTTTCCAATCACTGCTAATCCTTTTGGCAGCTCTGTGTGCCTTGTGAGGTGGAACCACTATGGTTGCATGTAGCCAAAATTGTATTTAGAGTTGTTAATGACTTGACAATTCAGAGGATCCAATGACATTTAGAAGAAAAATGTAAGTATACACGCTGACTACAAAAGGACAGCACATTTAGCAGATGCTCATATCCAGTGTGAATTACAAAAGTGCTTCATTGTTTACTCTGAAAAAAAGCTTTAATTAGCTCGTTTGTATCAGCTAGGATCCAAAAGATCCCTCAAGCTAGAGTGCTGCCAAATACAAAAGTCAGTGTGGAGACCACAATATTCAACATAGGTGAAGAGGTTGGTCCTCAGTCTGGGTTTGAAGACAGCGAGCGATTCTGCTGTTCGGACACCCAGGGGAAGTTCGTTCCACCACTTCGGTGTTAGGACAGAAAAAAGCCTGGATGCTTGTCTTCCGCTGATCTTAAAGGATATCGGGTCAAGCCGAGCCGTTCTTAAACAGCGAAGTGCTCTTGAAAGAGATGAAAGGAAGGTAGTTTGTTGCAATCGCCTGAAATAGTGCGTATTGTTAGATGTGAGAAGGATGTCATCTGTGGAAGGAGGCAAGCAAGACATGGGGAGGGCAGAGGCAGGGGGGAAGGATCAGTGGATGTTGTCAACCTTTTCTTCAAAGAATGTGACAAACTCTTCTGGGGAAAGGGTAGTGGGTGGTGGGGGGATCGGAGGGTTGAGGAGAGATTGGTGAAAAGCTTGCATGGATCGGATGCTGAAGCCTCCAGTTTCGCAGCGGTTACTTCTATTCTAAACCTAAACAGAGAGCCTGATAAGAACACAACCTCAGTGAATCCCACATCCAACATGGCGACTACCAGAACCACCTTTATTTTTGTCACACACGTCAACCCTTAGCAGGAGGAGGGCAGTGATGGGTTTGGTTTGCCAGGCTGGTTCAGTGGCAGGCTGCTTGTTCTGCAGAGACCAGAGCTCTCCTTTGTGAACCAATCAAAAGAGTCTTTGGCCACGGCTGGCAGGCACTGCTGCTAGGATACTAATTAGGGAGCTCCTGCAGCTAAGTTTATTTACCCAGTGGCTGTTAGGGATTCTCAGTAGATGCACATGGGTAGCGCAATTATATCTAAAAAATAATCTCTCTTTTATCTACTTAAAATCAGATTTATGTTGGGTCACATGTTCCACATCTGATCTTTGCTTTATATAACAAAGGAGAGCCCCTATAATGTATTATAATATAATAGTAATAGTAATAATTGTTAGTAGCTCTCTGATGAATCTGCACATTGAAGATTGAAACGGTTAACATATACATGAATGCATAATGGAAGAAATGGGCTTCTTCTGTTGCTTTCATTGTGAGGCTTAGCTGTAATGCATCGTATGGAGGTTGTACTGTAACATTGCTAGTTCTCACTGTGATGTGCAGCACTGTCTTACAGCCAACAAGAGGGTGATTAAAATAACTAAGTATATAAATAAATAGGTCTGAATACTACAATAATCGTACATTTTACCCAGTGTTACACAGCTGAACTACTGTGCAGACATCTTAGACCATCTTAAAAAAAGCTACCTAAAGCTATAAGCACGGAATAGTGTAATGTTAGCTGAACCATTTCTAAAGCTCTCCTTGCGAAAGACCAGTATTTACTAGATACATAAGAACACAAAAAATTACTGTATTTATGTTGCTCTATACTTGCTAAAACACACTTCCTGCTGAGATTAGATTTCATTTCATATTTAGACTGTGACTGTGCAAACTACTCTATTTGGTGTAATGTGCAGGTCTACAGTGGCCTGTAGTCTCTCCAGTCAGATAAAAAGATTGATGTGGAAAAGGAAATGCTGTCTAAATGAGCTTTGAGCATTTGACTTATCTAAATGTAACTCATTTGATTAATATGGTTGTTGATAAAGTGATTTCTTCACCCCTAACCCACTTTTAATGTGGAATTAACACCAGTCAGCTTGGGCTAATTGCTGCAATTAAATGAAATCTATTCCTAATTACAAACACCATTAACTAGAGACGCCTTACAATAAACATGAGCAGCCACAAAACATCATTAAAACTCAATGCTGATTTTTTTTTTAATGGAAGGCACTGATATGCTTATTTTATTCTGAACTTGCTTATACACACCTGATTTCTAATTGACTTTTGTCTTTTCTCTTTTTTTATGTGGTGTTTGGATTGTGGCTGCCTGGATTTTCTCCCATGCTCAGGTAAGAAGCAGACTTGCATTTAACATTGGTGGATTACCAGTGGTGTCTCAGACGAAGCACATGCTAGCCTTCATCCTCATTCAGTATTGTGTGAAAGAAAGAGGCCTAGCTAAAAGGTGGGATATTGTAAAAATAACTAAATAGTTAGAATAAAATAATAATTTCTTTTTTTGAGGGGGAAACTCTGGAACTGGAGATCAAGACCAGAAGTACATAGACAGAACTGCCAGCTGATAACTCGTTATTTAAACTACAAATTGAGTCTTTTCCAATCTTTATCCAAGAAAGTTATATCTACATGAGCATTAGAACAGACAACAAACAACAAAGCCTTTCCTTATAAACTAATTTCTTTGAATATTCAAATAAAATAAAACCTCATTTTTGGTTTTGGTTAACCCTTATTTTAAAGAAGCAGTATGCAAAATTTGTCATTTCTTGCTCCAGGGCTCCCCCTACAGCCTTTTCCAGACATTTTAAACACAGCAGTCCCGAAGAGCATAATGGATGGCATAATGGATAGCATACACCCCCCCTCGCTCAATGCAATGCTAGTCAAGGCAGGCATCTATTTGCTGACATAGCAGATTTGCCAGTTCTCAAAGTGGATTAAGCTCTTCAATGACATTGCATTAGCACTGGAAAAGATACGGGGGACAGGGTGGAGCGTAGTCATGCACACCTGTCCTGATCTTACTTTTTGGGTTTTATTGGATGAATTATACATACCATAAAGATCATTGGAGAGTAAATTCAGAATGGGAATGTGCTTTTTTACCTTTACCATCTGAGCCTGGAAGCATTGTGTGATGATGGGGGAAATCTCACAAGCAAATGGAATGGGATGTGAGTATATTGGGTTTAAAAGAGGCCCGGTTTCAACACCAGTGCGTGGTAATACCTAGAGTTTTTAATGAAATCTAGTCTAGACTAGCCACACGTCGACCAATAGGAGATTAAGTTTGAATGAGTTTCACAGTCAGGAGGGAGAAAACACTGATCTCTACTAACATGAAAACGTCCTTCTTAATGTGGCTGAAGGGTCATTATTCAGTAACTACATAGACAGCAGGGCACAATGCTTACGAGAGTGACTGGACCTGGCAGTGGAGGAGTAAATGCATAGGGCTTAACTCAATTATAAGCTGAGGTAAAGAATGAGAGAGGCTGAGACACATGGGTGTGCTGTAGCAACGACATGAGCCATGAAAGCGGCACTGTGGGTACAAGAGACTGGTATTGTAGGTATCAGCTTACACACACATACACACACACACACAAATCCACAAAGAGCTTGTCTCTAATTCATGCTTTCAGAAAAACTGTGTATTGACAACAGAACCTGTCCTTGTCAGTTCTTTATTATTTAATGCTTTTTATTCTGCTCAGGGAATACTTTTTTAAATATTCTGACAACTCGTCCTCACTTTTACTCTGATGTTTTCCTCTATTGATCTCCTCAGTCTAAAAGAGTGAGGGCGCTGTCAAAAATGAAGAGATCCCTTCGCCTACTTCCTTAGGGTTTGCGTAAATGCTGAATTAGAATTACCACAGATCATGTACAGTATTATATACAGTACATATCGTATACAGTGTAGTACACCGCTGGTTTCAGCAATGAACACATTGTTAAGAGCTGCTGTTAAACTGGTATGTATGTGTAAAAGTCTGTAATACACTGTAACAGTATTTATTACCAGTATATTTTTGCAGAACTGCCAGACGGACCTGGCAAACAACAGCATCCACCCTTCTCTGATAAGCTGTTCATTCCTCTTGGTACTGCTGTTTCTTGAAGGAATGTTTAAGGAATATTTAATTCAATTCAAATTCAAATATATAATTTAATTTTCCTTTCATAATCTATAGTACGTTTGAGACTGATGTGCTGCTGAACTTCATTCCAGTTTCATTTGGGGCCTTGTCATCCACTTTTCAGGCTGCAGAGCTATTGCACATATAGCATATATTTGTGTGAGTGAGAGCGAGAGAGAACGAGAGAGAGAGAGAGAGAGAGAGAGAGAGAGAGAGCAATAAGGAAAATGCATGTGAGTGCACAAAAATGACATATTTATTCAAATAAAATAAAATCTCAAAACGCTCAGAAGCATCTGAAACCCAATATTTTGCTAGGGCTTATTACAGCATGTAAGGCCTCTATCGAAAATAAATGTCATATTTGTAGGCCTATGCAGACATAGCTGTTCAGTGAATGACGACTGTTTCTCTAACAGCCTTACAGTGCGAAAAAAAAACATGTGCTTGATGTTGTAATGTACCTTTTTTTCTTTTTTTCATTTTTATGTTGCATTTTGCACTATAATGAATGATTTTGTGTGTATATAATACTTATATAAAACATCAGCCCGTTTTCTATTTAATCAGGGTCTATACTGGCAGTAACCCCCCCCCAGTCAGATTCATCACTGTAATATCTAATATCTACCTTGCATGTTATGCATATTATGCAGTTGTAGCATGCAACTTAACTGTGTGTGCACACAATATTATTTATTTATTTATTTATTATTATTATTTTCCTTATATATTTGGTTAAGGTTGTATATAAGCCTTATATATATTAACCTTATATATAAGGTTGAAGTCACATTTAGGGTTAAGTTTACATAAAACCACTTATGAACACCAATTAGCCATAACATTAAAACTACCTGCCTGATGTTTGAATGGAATCCTCTGATGGTGTCCTGTGGCATCTGACACCAAGACGTTACAGCAGATCCTTTAGGTTGTCCTGTATGTTTTGAGGCGGAGCTTTAATGGATTACATTAATTAGCCTGGGCATCCCATGACCCTGTCACTGGTTCACTGGTTGTCTCTCCTTGGAGGTAGGTTCTGACCTCTGCATACTGAGAACACCCCACAAGACCTGCTGTTTTATTTCCTACACTTGTCCATTGTTTATTGCTTCCAACACATCATCTTCAAGAACTGACTGCTCATCTGCTGTCTAATATATTTATCCCACCGCTTTAACAGGTGCCACTGTAACCAGATAATTAATATGTTCTTCACCTGTCAGTGGTTTTAATGTTATGGCGGTTCAGGGTTTATAGTATGGCATATAGCCCTGTATCCTGAGATTGTATGAAAATATATAGATGTGCATATCTGTAAGCCAATGAGCACATTACTGGTCGTAATTTTCATCATTAATCAGAGTGCAGACACACTGTCATATCTTCCTTAACCCCTCGACCACTGACCACTGAGCTGTGACGCTCTCCCCACAACTGCCAATTACCATCGGCAAGAAGAGCCACCACTCTGAGCGTCAATTCAAATTACTCCACGCGGAGGTTTATGAATTATTACCTGATCAGCCGTGAAGCAAACATGTCGGACTCAGCAGGCGGCCCCTTGCTTCTCCCGTCTGTCTAAATGAAGATTAATGGGCTTTTGATTGTAACTGTAATAGGCTGTAACCAGACTGTGATTGTGTTTTACAGCAACACGGTAATTACCTTGATTTTTGCCTAATTTCTTCAGCATTTGGAGAACAGATTTACAAAGCTAGAGGTAAAACTATGGTGTCCAGGTCTGTGTCTTTGTGTGCTATTTTAATTATTCCCAAGCCTCGAGCTCTGGTACCTGATGTCTGATCAGTCCATCAATAATCCATGATGTATCCAATCTCAAGTGACAGATATGTCCATGTCTCTTAATCCAATAATCTAACAGTGTGTCACGCATCTGCCAAGGCTGTGCTGATCTGTCAGACTGAAGATGATAAAGGAGAGCGGAAGCAACAGGGAAGAGTAATCACAGCCACACCTCAGACAGACAGAACTAATCACTGTCAGAGTGCAGATTATACATATATACTTAATTTTTTCCCCCTCTCTCTGGTTGTGATGGCTAAGCGTATAGTTTAGAGTGTGATCTTAACCATTGTTGATAAGCTACATTATATAGGCCATAACCTATACCTACTGTATAAGTGCTACATACAGTATATATAGCCAAATATATTTTCCACATCAAACTTGCAATATAAAATGTATTTTTGGAGCAAATTTGAAAAGTTGTATGGTGCAGAATGAGGTAATGCAACAGTTTTGCCTAATGAAACACTGTAACCTTTACATGCATGCAATATAAATATCTGTTAAATATATCATTACTAAAAGTACAAATACTTTGAAAAGTTGAATTTCTATAAAAACGCTATGTCCTGTGATTTCACACAGCTGTTAGTTAGGATACTCGATTCCAGATTCCTTGAAGCAATAGTAAATGAATGATTTCAGTTGACTGATTCAGTTCTTCTGAACTGGCCAGTTTCATACATTATGCTTACATTCTGCTTGATATGCTTATTCTCAACTAATGAAATTAAAAGGAGCGACACAAGCTGCAGGTTTTATGTAATTTAATTAGGTTTCAGCAGTAGCCGGGGACGTACAGATGCAGTGTCATATTTTCTCCCAGGAGAACAGTCCTTTAGCCCTCGGCCACTGACCTGACTTCTACAGCCAGCAACCGCTAGGCAGAGTGGTTAACTAGAGAGCAGAGATGCAGACGCCAGAGAAGGTAGACCTGAAGGAAAGACTACATTAAGAGGGAGGGTAAAATATGTTAAACATTATTCTAATAGCTGATGCCAGGAGCCTTGGGACAATTGGGATAATTTGGGTTAGATTGCCTTGACCAAACATATACTTATCAAGTCTGGAGCAAATCTGGCAGCTCGCTATATTTCACTGAATCAGCACAACTGACTCAGTTTTTATATGGTAAATGCATTTGTTAAAGGAATGCTTTGCCAAAAAATGATATGAGAATGGTGAACAGTGGATGCAAAGCTAGCATTGCTAACAAACATGGACTGTCAACAATGTCATCTCATTTTACTTCATTTGCTCTTAAAATATATTAAAAAGCTATGTAAAAAAGTTTGAAAAAAGTGATAAACCACATTCATTAGATTTTTTGCCAAGCTATTTAAATAAATTGCTAAGCATTGAAATAAAATCACAAAGAGAGAACACACTGAAACCAACAATAGAGCTGTTTCGCTCTCTCTCTCTTTTTTAATGGTATGTGCGAAACAGCTGTTAAAATGACAATGAACAGAATGATTGAAAGATAGACTTTGTCATTTCCCTTTCCACACACCTAAATAGCTATGTGGCTGTGTGTGTGTGTGTGTGTGTGTGTGCACTGACAGTCGAACAATGGCAGTGTTCTCCATAGGGACCTCTTTCAGTAGCACAGAATCAGAATCAGATCGATATGCCACAGTGGCCAGACAGATCGCTCCATTGGGTCCTATTAAAGGAAGTATGTGTTTGTTGTCGTGTGTGTGTGTGTTTGTGCACACACGTCTTCCAGTGGGACTCATTACTTCAGCCAAACACACATGCACACACTCTGACAGTGCCATCTCTCATGCCACACATACAAAGCTTTATGTCTTTTCATGAAGGTCTATTGATGAGTGCTTAGATTGTTTGAATCGATCGTACGTACACACCCTACTCATTATTGCATTTTTTTTTTCATAAAAGAAATCTCATTTGGTCGCAGATAGATGTATGCAGTGATTTACAAGATATGCTCATCTTATGTCCCTTTACACAGGTTTCCAAACATTATTAGCACAATGAAAAATTGGATGGTCTCAAGCTATGATAATTGCATGATAATGATAATGGTTGCTTTATTACATGCTGCATCATTTTACACATCTTAACAACACCTTTTGTCTGTGTTGATATCACTTTAAACATATACACTGTATGAGTATGAATACAAAATATCAACAATGATTATATGATTAATATGACACCCTTTACTCTGTTGGTTGACCTGCTTTCTCTGTAGTTTTTGAGAGCCTTCTGAAAAGGCATGAAGCAGATGGTTTGAAATTTGCATCCAGGATTTACGGGTGTTTTGTGGAATCCATTCAGATCACATCTTGACCTCCACAGTTCCCCTGAACTGCCATTTCTTAATGACATTCAGCACTGTAGAAACTGCATGCTGAAAATGCTTGGCCATCTGCTTATAGGCCTCTCCTGACTTGTGAGCATTCCTTTCAATTTCAGATCTTTAGACAGTTGCTTGGAGGTGTCCGTAGTTCAGAATGTATAAGGTTTGTACATTTTGATATTTTGTTTGAATTTATATAAACTTATTTTTACATTTTTATTAAATATATTTTATATATTTGCATTATTGTCTTTGAGAGGATTTAGTTAGTAGTGTTACTGCCTACATTGAGGTTGTACTTTAGTCTGGCTAGCTCTCCCTATGAACTGTTCACATGCTTTGAAATGATCAGAATAAGAATTAGGCTGAATTGATTCTTTTGGTTTATGCATCAGTTCCACCACACACATCCATACCCGTACATTTGCAGACATGCATACCAAAAAAGGGTGTTGAATTTGAACATAGAACTTGGCAGAAAGGCAGTGAAGGCTTTATTAGTATGTTCAAATGATCACACACTCAAACACAAAGCCTTTGCTATCTGTGTTCTAAAATCACCTTGGCAGTGACAGTTTTGTCAAAACCCAATTTCAAGCCAGGTGATAAAAAATAAATTCCATCACATCAAAGAGAGAGAGAGAGAGAGAGAGAGAGAGAGAGAGAAAGAGAGAGAGAGAGAGAGAGAGAGAGAGAGAGAGAGAGAGAGAAAGAGAGAGAGAGAGAGAGAGAGAGAGAGAGAGAGAGAGAGAGTGTGTGTGTGTGTTAGATAAAATATGGATGGCATCATTTGGGGGGCAGTGTCGTTCTCCATGGGTGACTTTAATTACAGATGGAGGGATAATCCGGCCAGAGAGGCTGGACTTTAGTGCACCCCCAACATTACACACACACACACACTGGTGGTGGAGGGGCTGAGCTCCTCCACCAGCAGAGTGATTGATAATATGAGAAAAAAAAGGTCAGAATCCAAAACCCCTCACTTCGTACCTGCCAGGGTTAGAGAGACAGAGAGAGAGAGAGAGAGAGAGAGAGAGAGACAGAGAGACAGACAGGAAAAGAGAACTCTGTCTTCTATAGTCTTCTATACACTGCACAGATGCACCGCGCTGTGTGTGGTGGGGGTGTGGGGTGTGGGGGTGCTTTTTGGTCTAATTAATACAAAAATGGTCTCAGTCTTTTTGAGAATGGTTTATGAAGCCCCCCAGCAAGTCAGTGGCCCAGAAATTCCAATTAATAAAGATTATTTCTCTCTCTCTCTCTCTGTCTTACTGACTCTCTCTCATGCTCTCTCTGTATCTGTCATGCATTCTCTCTCTCTCTCTCTATGATCTCTCTCTGTTTTATAAAAACAGCAGATTAAACGGTTTTGTCTTTTTGAATGAGGATAGAATTTTGTTCCCTTAACAGAGATAAAGTGCAAACCTCACACTCACACATACACACATACACAGTAGCTGACTTTTTCTCTACCTAATGAAATTTTGTTTCCGTGTTTGATTTGGTTTCTGTACAGCATTCAGTACAGTTATGATGGATGTGGGAATGGAAGGAGGGAACAAGGAAGGGAGGGAGAGACAGTGAGAGAGAGAGAGACTTTGTGAAATGGATGAGCTAGTATCTGGTATAGGATGTATTGGCTCGCTGCAAGAATGGAAGAAGAGGTATAAAGCCCTTCCCCACACACACACACACACACACAGAGATGCAGACATTAACACACATTTTAGAAATCACTCCTTGCCTCGCTTCTGGCTCTGTGGTTGCCATGGTGATGGATGATAGCAGTCCTGGGATTTAGTGAAAGAGTAAAAAGACTGAACCAAACACGACACCTCCAGCTTTTAAATCATTTATGAATAGAGAGCCCAATTAATTTGACTCCAGTCTGAGAAAAATGACACAAAAAGGAACATCACTTAGAGCAGCTTAGCCGGGTGGGGTTGAGGGGAGTGTCAGCAACACTCTGCGCTTGTGTGTGAGTGCGTAGTGTTGTGTGACTTGTAGCTTCTTACTAAATCTGTAAGACGTGCTGGAAGTTGAGAGCAGTTTTAAATACAAATGTTTTGATGTTTCCCGAACGTCAAACAGAGTTGTAGATGATTGCTGTGTATTTTACTACAGTTACTTCTGACCTCGCCATGTGATTTGCTGAGAGGCATTCTGTTAGGGCCAAAACTGTAAATGAGCATCCATCTGTAAACAAATGAACGTCTGAATCTCAAGACAGTTTCCATGACAAGAAACGACAATATGTGTTTACATGCAGATAATAAACTGCAGAAATCAGATTTTGGTGTTAACCTGTTCAACACATTGCTAAGCCCTTCAGTACTGGGATAATGAGAAAAATCATTTAGTAATCAGATTTTCTTCTAAACACACAGCACACAACTTTATAGCACTGACATTTTGGTGTTTACTGTTTCCTGGGGAACCTGTCTTTATCCGCTTGTTTTTATTCATGCGCAGATGCAGCAAAATGAACAGAATTAGGATAGTACAACCAGATTACTGAGCTATAATCCATGTCTCCTTATTGGATTTCTAGAAATCTTGAAAGTCATGCGAGCAGCAGTAGTGATGTTTGATTAGATGCTAAAACCATGCACATACACTGTATGTCCAAATGTTTCTGAAGCAAATAAACATGAACTTATTGGTGCCATGCCTAATGCCAGGAGTGGGCTAGAGGGGTATTAAACCACTGAGTCAGTATTGAGCTGTGGAGCAGTGGCACTTTGTTGACCTCAGTCAACACTTGTCACTGAATGCAATCAAGGCCTCACCACAACGCTTCATAATGTAATAAGGCAGTTACTCCAACAAAAGCAGGAATGGAGCCTTATTTTAGAAGAAACAAAGAATGAGCAGGTGCTTTAATGCATATAGTGTATGTTATATAGATATAGTCTATGTATATATATGACATGGCTGGCATGGCACAGGCATGGCTGCGCGACAAAACATGAAACATTTAGCTAATTGGGTCATTAAATCCATTTCAGCTTCTTAATGGAACATTTGCCATCAGGTTCGTCATTATTTCTGCACACAATTGTGTTCAGTAGTGCAACACTAACAGTACATGTAAATAAGCGCAAAACGCAAATGGCAAAACACTCTGGTAGTCCTCATATAGTAACGAGCAAATGTGTTACTGCGATGCTATTTATTCTTACAGCCCATGGAATCCCAAATGTGTCTTTAATTTCTAATTAGGTTATTTTTGCTATTGTGGGCACACTGTACTCGTGTACCAAGTATTGTGATGTGCTTCATGAATAGCATTTCATTAACTAATAAAGTGAAAATTCTTTTCACAGATAGCAAAGGTCTTTTGATGTAAACTGGGAGGTGCTAATCATGGGTTCTGCGTGTGTCAGTGGTACCCCTGGCTGTTGTGTTTTACTAAAACCCCTGCTCCCATTCAGCGCTGTCTCACTCAGTTCCGGACAGGGAAACTCACCAGGCTAAATCTAACTAGCAAGCTAGCTAACCTGTCTGGCTCTCCGTGTTCCCTGGCTGCACCTCCAGCAGTAAAGTGCATCTTACCTTATCTAGATTCACTCATTTCTCCCTCCCTTTTCCTCACTTTTACCGTTTTATTTATTTTAATCCATTAATTGTGCTGAATGCTTTATATGACACTTAATTTTATCATTTAAGCAATTTTTATATTTTACCAAATGTACCCTGGGACTTGAAAATCATGGTAAATCTGGTGGTGCTTTTTATGAAAGCGACTTAATGTCTTTACATGTTCATATAGCCCCTAGACAGGTCAGAGGGCCATGATATTGTGGTTAACAAAAGTTATCACTCATTCTTTTAGTGTCTCTTCATCATCCTCTACTAGAAGAGCTTTGTCCATAACTCTACCTCTGTCGTCTGACCGATCGAGAACCTCACCAATCCTTGGGGAGCAACCGTGTAGCCCCTCAATCATTCCTTTCTCTCCTCTCTTTTTATTCCTCCCCTGGCTCTCGCTCTTTACCTCCAATTTTCTCATGCCCTCATCCTCTCTCCATCCCTCTAGAGGGGGTAACCGCTGACAGGCTATTTTCCCCTCAGTCTGTATTACCCTCCCAGCTTTAGTTTCTACTCTCTTTTTTTGCGATGGTTAATGTGTTCTGGTCATACTTCTGTGGTCTCCGTATCCAGAATCTCTGTCCTGCTTTTCATCACTTAGTGGCTGTTGTACAGTATGAAAAAATCTTAGGAGCAGCACAGCTTTTTAGTACAACATTCTGTTTAGAGAAGTAGCAGGGCCTTGCACAGGCTGATCGATGTGATTTCCTTTGAATGTGCATCACATCCTCAATACTCTGGTGGGCTGCAACCTTAAAAGGGGCAAGTGTCTTTTGTTTGCAGCATGTATACTAGAGCCATTAAATAATCCAGTTTACTACAAAGCTCAGATTCTCCAATAGATCATTTCAACACCTGTTGTTCTATACTTAGGAGAAAAAAACGACAGAGATCGCAAAAATAAAACATTTGCGCTTGGGAGCATTCACATAAGCTCTGTAAGGACCAACTAAACTGTTAGGATTGAGTGAATGCATACAAAATATTTGCATGTAGTTTTTTTTTAAGGCATTATTCAGAAAGTGGTGATTGCTAAAGCAAATCACTGTGCTGATCAGTTATTTATCTCAGTGTTACTGAGCTCTGCTGAAGCCTGAGTAGACTGATAAATCACTGTGATCAGTTATTTATCTCAGTGTTACTGAGCTCTACTAAAGCCTGAGTAGAGTGATAAATCACTGTGCTGATCAGTTAATTATCTCAGTGTTACTGAACTCTACTAAAGCATGAGTAGACTGATAAATCACTGTGCTGATCAGTTATTTATCTCAGTGTTACTGAGCTCTACTAAAGCATGAGTAGACTGATAAATCACTGTGCTGATCAGTTATTTATCTCAGTGTTACTGAACTCTACTAAAGCCTGAGTAGACTGATAAATCACTGTGCTGATCAGTTATTTATCTCAGTGTTACTGAACTGTACTAAAGCATGAGTAGACTGATAAATCACTGTGCTGATCAGTTATTTATCTCAGTGTTACTGAACTGTACTAAAGCCTAAGTAGACTGATAAATCACTGTGCTGATCAGTTATTTATCTCAGTGTTACTGAACTCTACTAAAGCATGAGTAGACTGATAAATCACTGTGCTGATCAGTTATTTATCTCAGTGTTACTGAACTCTACTAAAGCATGAGTAGACTGATAAATCACTGTGCTGATCAGTTATTTATCTCAGTGTTACTGAACTCTACTAAAGCCTGAGTAGACTGATAAATCACTGTGCTGATCAGTTATTTTTCTCAGTGTTACTGAACTGTACTAAAGCCTGAGTAGACTGATAAATCACTGTGCTGATCAGTTAATTATCTCAGTGTTACTGAGCTCTACTAAAGCCTGAGTAGACTGATAAATCACTGTGCTGATCAGTTATTTATCTCAGTGTTACTGAACTCTACTAAAGCCTGAGTAGACTGATAAATCACTGTGCTGATCAGTTAATTATCTCAGTGTTACTGAGCTCTACTAAAGCCTGAGTAGACTGATAAATCACTGTGCTGATCAGTTATTTATCTCAGTGTTACTGAACTCTACTAAAGCATGAGTAGACTGATAAATCACTGTGCTGATCAGGTATTTATCTCAGTGTTACTGAACTGTACTAAAGCCTGAGTAGACTGATAAATCACTGTGCTGATCAGTTATTTATCTCAGTCTTCCTGAACTCTATCACTAATTATTTACTTAATGCCACAACAAGCAACCAGTAAGAGCAAGGAAGAATTTTGAATTCAGATTTTTACTTTGAGGAATTTTATTAGCTAAACAGTACATCAACCGGGTCATAGTAGACAATCAATTATTATACATAACTGGTAAGACACACTAACAGGAAGTCTAGACTTTCTTGTTCTATTGACTTTTTGATTCTCTTCTTCCCAAATGAAGTGTCTGTTAGTTAGAACGTGCTTGAATTGGTTCACATATGTGAGTTTGTTAGAATGCAGTGGTCATTGAGTTTATCTGGGTTTTTTTGTTTTCTCTTCTTGCTTTTGGATCACTTTTGTGTACAGTGATCTCTGTGATGAGAAAGGTCTGTGTAGCCTCAGCCAGCTCCCTCTGTTGATCTGCTAGCTCTGTTGATAGGAGACTGAGGTCTATACGAGGCTTCTGTCATTTTGCTGCCACTGAGAGCACAGGTTTGAAGCCAGTACTGAGGATAAGCACCGACGAGAGCGCGCGCGCGCGCGAGTGAGAGAGATCAGAGAAGAAGGGGGAGCTTTGAGGAATCACGTCCAGGTGGAGCTTTGGGGAACTGAGGGGGAAAAGGGGGGGAACAGAGGAGGGATTTAGGGAAAAGGAGCTTGGAAAGGGGATTAGGTAAAGGCCTTGGAAGACCTAGATATATATGAGTGTTGGTGTGTGCATGTGTGTCAGAGTGCAGTTTGTTATCCATGTGTGTGAATGCAACTTTGGCATTTACTTTGACAATGCACTGCTGCCACCTACTGGTCTGACAGTCTCTCTTGCTTTGACTATCTTCCTCTCCCTCCCTCTCCCTCTACCTATTTTTAGACAAATGTCACTCTGCTATTAAAGATTGAAAATTCTAGCCTAAGGGGTCAAGCATATTTACTAATTGTACTCACACACATGCTCTGAAACACATGTGCTCACACACACACACTTACATACATGCACACAGTCGCTCATTTCCATATAAATTGCCTTAAGTAGGACATCCCTGCTAAATTCCTCAAAGGCAGCTTGTTTAAAATTCATGAGAGCTTTTGTTCAAATAAAGACTGTAAGCACGGGGGTATTCACTTTGCTTTGAGGCTTCATCAGTGTTTCAGGTGTGTGTGTGTGTATGTTATGGTGATAATGATAGACGGCTTACACTTGTGCGTCTGTGTGTGTGTGCATGTGTTTGTATTTCTTCAATCCAAGTCTCTGAATAAGCAGATGGTATGGGGATTCCAGGGCCATTTGATGTTTGGCATTCTAATAATGAACCGTGTCCAGTTCCTGTGGCGTGTACGTGTATGTGCATATGTGAATGTGTACATGTGTATATATGTGTGTGTGTGTATGTATGTGTGTGTGTGTGTGTGTGTGTGTGTGTGTGTGTGTGTGTGTGTGTGTGTCCTAATCTCACAAAGCCAACAGAAATCATGTTTGTCTTTTCTCTAGTCTTGGTGATTAGGTCAAGTGCCCCTCTAGGGGGCAAAGCCAAAGCCAGCATTAAAAAGCAGCCCACACATCCAGGTATAATGTTTGTGTGACATAAAAAAAAAAAAAAAAAATGGGTGGAGTTAAACTGGGCTAAATAGGTAGGTATATGTGGAGTTAAAATCAAAATTGTTGAGCTGCCACTGCAAATTAGGTTTCAGCTGTTTACAATAAACCAATCAAACAAGACAGATTTAAACATCTCTTTAAACATCTCATAGAACAAGTGTTTTCTCCACATTCAACCACGCTGATACTTTAATGACCCACTGCAGTCTCACAGCTATTCACACACATTCACAAATCATGTGGCAAATCAATGTCTTCATTAGTTTCTTCAGGTTTGCTTGAGATAAAGCCCATCAAATATTTGGACTGACTCTGGGTTTGGTTGACTGTGGTGTTTGACTGCATGTTAGAAATATGGCGAAATCAGGAGAGTTGTCCAGAAAGTTCAGAGAAGAGACCACTGCCCTCACAAACAAGGACAAGGATACAGAAGAGATCCAGCTGAGAGCACAGTTCACAAGTTCAGGGTTAAAGGAGCACTGGCTACACAACCTGGACGTGGCAGAAAAAGGACATTATTACTAGTTGCCACCAGATTCCTGAGGAAACAGGTGGTCAAACACCCTCAAGTGACTGCAAAAGACCTGCAGCATGAACTCTAGCCTTGTGCCTGGTGGCAGCAGGCACAAAGGTTTCAGTTTCCACATTAAGGAATATAGTAAATGCTGAACGTCTCCAATAAGAGCCAGTCTTCTCAGAACTAGATAAATAAGGGGGTTGTGGGATTCTGTTCTGTGGAGCGATGAACTGAAACTTTTCAGGTCTATGGATCAGCGTTATGTATGCAGAAGGAAGAATGAAGCATAGGCTGAAAAGAACACCCTGCCTACAGTGAAGCATGGTGGTGGCTTGGCGATGCTCCTTTTCTGGTACTGAAAACCTGCAGAGTGTGGAAGGCAAGATGGATTCAATCAAGAATGTGCAAATTCGAGGCGAAAACGTGCCGTCTGTGAGGAAGCTGAAGCCTCACTTGGGCATCACTGGACCTTGCAACAGGACAATGATCCCAAGCATACCAGAAAGTCCATCAAGACTTGGTTTCAGAAGAAGTCCTGGAAGACTTTGGAGAGGTTGTCACAGTCGCCTGACTTGAACCCCATAATTTTTTTTTTTTTTTGGTGAGATTTGAAGAATGTGGTTGCAACCCACAAACCCATGAATATTAGTGAACTGGAGGCCACTGTCCATGAGGAACTCTGCCAAAAGTTGGTGTGTGGCTATGCATCACATTTGCAGCAGGGCATAACAGTAAAAGGGTTCTACTAAGTACTAAAGACGCTTGTGATGAAGGGGTTGAATAGTTGTGAGACTGCAGTGGTTCATTAAAAGTATCAGTGTGGTTGAATGTGGAGAAAGCACTAGTTGTGTTGAGATGTTTAAATATCTGGTCTTGTTTGATTGAAAGTTTCTACATTGTGCTAATAAACCAAATTTGCATAATGATTTGAACAGTTATTATTAGGAGTGTAATATTAAATTCCATTCTAACCATATTCTACTGCCACAGGTCTCACAGTGTCCTTCAGAGAAGCTGGTGGAACAAGGACAAGTAATAAGTTGCGCACATGTACCTCCCACTACTACGGCTGCCCTAATCTCAGTCTTTATCAGTGCAGAAGCTGGCCTGTGTGTATGTGTGCGCGTGTATGAGTTTAATTAGCCCAGCTTGTTTTGCTTAGCCATGGTTTGTGCATGAGAGATGGCAGATTAAAATGACATGTGCTGAAACAGCAAGCTGTGTAACAGCAGGGAGGCCTCAGAGAAATAGCACGCTCTCTATCACTAGATTGGGGTTTGATTTGGTTGGACCTCTTTCACTTTCGGCACAAACCCCGAAATGGAAACCGCTGCCAGACTGTATAAGTTCCTATGGTAACAGGATGCAACAATGCAGTGCAGTGCTTGCAGTGTTATATACTGTACAGGAATGTATTGTGCAATAGTCAGAGACGTCCATTTTCCAATTTCCAGTCCGAATAACCAGT